>NC_051073.1:38337039-38350714 GCF_004664715.2 Peromyscus leucopus | reverse complement strand
AATAAATAACCAGGCTGACTCCTATATCCCGATGATAAACACGTTCCCCAAATTGATAGATTTTAGGTAAATTCATACTTCTCCTTCTGTAGAGGTTCAACTATAGCAAAAAAAATTAAATTCTCAAATAGCATGGCATATTTGACAGATAATGTATGACATATAATTAAGTCATAAATGTAGGAAAAAGTAGTGAGAAACATTTCCTGCATATTTCCTATATGTATCTCTCTGTATGTATGTACATAAGAGCATATAAAAACAATACCTCATGAAACATATTCCATACATATTCTCTGTTATATAGTTATTCACATACTATACAAAGTTGTAGATATCACCTAAAGAAATTATTGGAAGTAAAGTATCACATAGGGGAGTGAACATTTTCATTACTTACCTTAAAAGACCTAGTCAGAAAATGTGATTAAACAGAACATGGTACATCTTTGTACTGGAAATCATCAGGATCATTGCTTATATGGCAACCATTATTACATGGATATTTAAACTGAATTTTAAATTAACACTCTAATCCACAAGAACATAAAAGCCAACAGCTGAAAACAAATGTATCATTTAAGAGAAAAATTCAAGCTACTTTGCTTATTAGTATTGAGCCATGAAGTTAAAATATATATAATTTGTTGCTGCTGCCTTCATTTATAACAAGGCATGTAGGGATCCAAAGCCAAATATAAAATTATTATGAAAGAAACAGCATTCTTAATCCTCTAGGGAAGGGACAGTGCATGTGACAGAACCCTTTTCTCTTCTATCCATATCTCAAAAGATGTTGCTGTGATCTTCAGAAGCACTGTGCTTTCCAAAGCAGAACAGGGTGGGACATAGATAGAAATTCTTCCCCTGGTGACACACTGGAAAGTTTCATTGCTCAAGCCCAGGAAACTTTGTTTATATGAATTTCCCCTCAATGAAGAACCTACCAGTTGCATCCCTGTATGATTTTTCCAGAAGACGAGGGGCTAGAGAACTGAAATTCCCCAAAGCTCAGGGTCCTCTGGAGGACCCTGGGAGGCTGCTCTACTGGGCACTGTGTGTTTGGACTCATATAAGAAGTCCAAATTGGTCCCTTAGGGCATCACACACTTTATACTAATAAATATCCAGTGCAGTAAGATATTAGAATTTTAGTACACAAAAGTCTACCTTATACTATGGTTTCCCCTCAGAGACGGCAATTTTGGCAGGTTTAGACAAACTATGTAGATGAAATTTCACACTCTGAAGGCTTTGACTATGACAGTTTTGTGAGGGTTAATAAAAAAACAAACAAATGACTTATGGCTAGAGCTCTAAATCCCAGCTGCTTAAACTATGGGTTTTGACCACCTATGGGACCATGACATCGTTGGCAACTCTGAAGGGGGTTTGGGTTCTTAACAAACAAAAATGGTTTTTTCAAGTTCTAACAAGCAGTGGAGCTGGGATCTTTCTGGCAGTGCATGAGGAGTTGCAGTGGACTTCGCTTGAGCCTTGATACTGAACTCAAAAGGAGAGCTACAGATAACTAAGGAGAGCAGGAAATATCGTCTTCCCCACGGCAGCTTACGCTGACTGGTTATCCAACACCAAACGGTCATCCCTAAAAACAAACATTAAGTGACATTATGAGGAAAGAGCAGGTGGTACTTGTGAACTTAGGACATATACACAAACAATTTTAAAAGTGGGGGGACATGAACTTGAAAGAGAGCAAGGTGGTATATATGGGAGGCTTTGAAGGGAAGAAATGAATGGTAGAAATGTTGTAATTATATTACATTGTCAGAAAGTAAAAGAAGTAACTGTTTTTTAAAGTATACATTCATTGTGACAAGCAAAACCAATAAATTCATTGTGAAACAGCTTCATTCAGATTCCAGACTATTGGATGTTATGAACTGTGTTGTTACTGCTCTTGCCAAGTTTTCTGCTCTTACAGAAACGTAATGATCTAATTACAAGACAAAAGGCTTTTAATTTCCTTCTGCCATCATTCAACCTCATGTAAGAGTCTGAAATGGAAAAAGTTAAGAAGTCCTAATACATATCTCCTTCAGGAATCAATTTTATATCTGCAGGAATCCTTTATTTTCTTCCATTTGTCAGTAAATCAGTTTTTTATAAAATGCAGACTATCAAGTGAAAAGCCTTGACCTCTAAGTGAAACAATAGACCCACAAACATTTCCATTCAGTAGTCATTGCAAGTGAATTCTGTCTTGTGTTGCAATAATGGCTATCTTGTGCCAAGGTTATAAGTATCTAATGTCAGTTCCTTCTGGTGTTAGGAAATGTTACTGTTTTCCATCCAAGGCACTCTGATATAAGACAGGGGACTCTGTTAAAATTAAGCCATGTAAAATTACATATTATGTGTGTGACTATAGAGACAAAAAAGAGTATATAAATATATATCATACATAGGAAGAAATAAATGTATTCATGAGTTTATAAAAATTAAAAGTATCTAGGACAATTCTTTTAAAAGATCAAAAGTAAAATGCAGAAAAAAGAAGTTTGCTAAGACTAAAAATAAACTTGTTATGGAAATTTTTACTTTTTTTTTCAAGATAGGGTTTCTCTGTGTAGTTTTGGTGCCTATCTTGGATCTCACTCTGTAGACCAGGCTGGCCTCGAACTCACAGAGATCCAACTGGCTCTGCCTCCTGAAGCTGGGATTAAAAGCATGAGCCTCCATTGCCCAGCTGGAAATTTTTACTTTAATATTTGAAAAATGAATCTCATAGGCTATATGGTATTGTGAAAGTTTTCTACCAGTATAGATCAAATGTAAAAGACAATAAAATAAAATATTGTTACTGACAGTATTTCTAGAAGACATTTTGTTCTTGAGCTATTAGAAACCTATTGTAAAGACTCTGAAGGCTATAATAAAGGAGTTATACTTCTCTCATAATGTATTTTTATCAATAGATTTGTAATAGAGGATTTTTTTCACACCTAAATATTTAGCTAAAATATGGGCCAATTTCTTAACAATAACTAAATTGTTTTATAAATACTCACAAAGGACTTATTTTTATTCTTCAATTATGAAACTTTAATTCTCCTTTTTTATGATTATTTTCCTTCATAAATGTTCCCAAGAAAGCCAGATTGAATGAGGAATATGATTATGTTGTTCATAGTTGATTCATCTAATTCTATGTAATAAACATAAAGCATAAAATTATGAGAATAAATTCCCTACCAGTAGTTGAGAGAGAATTTATTACTGTAGATTTTCATTTGTATCTTCCTAGTAAATTTCAAATAACTGGTATACTTTCCTTACTTTATGTTCAAATACTTTAAGAGTGGAAATGGCAACCACAAGGCAGATTTTTGTCATTTCTTCTACTATACCAAAATATTCTAAAATTTGTAAATTCTCAAATACCTCAGTACTTGGAATATTAATAAAAATATATGTTGAGTTAGAAACATGAGCAATGATTTGTTTTAATACCCTATCCTTTTAAACTCATTCCAATTTCCATTTACCTTCCTAAGATCCTCCAATATTGTTTTGAACTTCTTTTCATTTCCCAATGTTTGTACTGAAATTCTACATTTCTTGGGAATATACTGTGGCACTAAATTTTTATCATTTCTATCACTTTATGCATGTCAGAAATCTAAAATGCCACACTAACTTTCTGGTCTATGAGAGTGGGCTGGGATCATTCAAGACAGTAACTATATTCCTGCCTTGATTGGAACTACCTTTTGTTAATCATTTTCACTGTTTCTGAGTAGTATTTCCAATTATTCCTCATAAATTTGGAAGTTCCTAAGAGTACTAAGTCTACAGATGCTAAATGCTCAGATGCACAGGCACATAGTGTTTCTGAATGCACTACTGTGGGTTACATTGCCAAACTTCTCTGGGAAGTGTAATAAGAAGCTCACTTCCTTCACAGGGAGCTCATGAGCATCTGGTGACCTGGCAGAACACATTCTAATCCATCATTCTAGAGATCGCCCTGTACCCTTCAGAAGGAAGACGTGTTCTGAAACTTATCTGGCAACTATTTATTTCTTCATTTTTCTTTTCAAGGCAGCTATTACCTCCTTGTTCCTCAGACTGTATATAAAGGGATTTAGAAAGGGAATTATTATTGTGTAAAATAAAGAATACATTTTGTCATTATTTTCACCCGACCCTGACCCAGGGCGCACATACATGAGGAACAGGGTGCCATAGAATAAAGACACAGAGAGCAGGTGGGCACTGCAGGTAGAGAAGGCTTTGCTTCTGCCTTTCTCCATCTTCGTTTTCAAGATGGCAAAAAGGACATAAAACTATGAGATGATAATAGTCATAAAAGTAAAACCTTGTATAAAAGCTGAAAATATTAAAACCAGGAGAACATTAACCCTGATGAACAGTAAAGGTACGGTAAAGGATTGCAGGGCTTCAAGAATTTGGTAAACATGGTAGTCCATCCAGAGCAAAGGCAGTTACTAAGTTACTAAGAAACAGACAAGATTTATAGTACTGAGTATGTCCATGGAGGGATAATTCATGTCATGGGCAGGAAGAAGTATGACATGAACTCCTCAACAAAATCTCACATTGCTTACAAGAGGGTAGAATTTAAATCTAATGAGTGCTTATTTCAAGAATTTTTATTTAATTTTCTTCAGACTACAATTGACCCCAAGTAAGAAAATGTGAAAAGACAACTTCATATCATGTGTAGGTAAAATACTGAATCATGGTATGTATAAAAGAAACTATAATTAAGAGCTGAAGGGATAGCTTAGTGAAAATTCTTGTTTTGCCAGCACAAAAAACTGAATTCAATCTGCAGCCTCCATATAAAAATCTGGTCTTGATGGTGGACCAATGGCAGTGATAAAGAAAAAAACAACAAGCAGACCCTGGTGTCTCACTGCTTAGTCAGTCTGCCCAACTCAGGGAGCTCCAAACCAGTGAGTTACTCTGTCTACAAAAACCCTAAAAAATCAAAAGCAAATTCAAACCAAGTGAAACAAACAAAAACCATAGTAAAGAGTACTTGAAGAAAGATGCATGAGATTAATTCTCAGTTTCCACATGAATACACAAAGATGTGCACATATACCTTCACAGAAGATATACACATAAACATATAAATATTTAAGGTAATGTTATTTACAGGAATAAGCATATGTATACACATACATATATAAATACTTATTTTACTTATTCAATAAATTGAATAATACTTTGATTTTTTTCTTCTCTTTTCCTTTGTTCTATTCTCTCACCTGCACCCAGACAATAACTGTTAACAATTTGGGTTAATACTCTCATTTTATTTTTGTGGTTTTAATTATACATATATACTCATTTTATTAAAAAGAAAAATGAGAATTTTAATAATTTAAAGTATCTTAATTGTGATAAAAGAAAATATACTTCTCTATGTCTTGTTTTTCTTAATTTTGCTATTTATTGAATAATGGGAGCAGTGTATCACTCTGCTCTCTGTAGAATGTAAGAAAAAGAATACACACAAGAACTATAGACAACTGAGAAAAGCAGGAGACGTGGTCCTCCTCAGGGAGGAGCATACCGATTGGTTGTCTGCAGTGGATAAGGCTCTGTATGCTGTGAATGTGTTGCTCTGATTGGTTAATAAATAAACTGCTGATTGGCCATTAGCCAGGCAGGAAGTATAGGCAAGACAAAGAGAGAGGAGAATTCTGGGAACAGGAAGGCTGAGTCAGGAGTCAACCAGACACGGAGGAAGCAAGATGTAAAGGTAGAACTGGGAAAAGGTACCAAGCCATATGACTAAACATAAATAAGAATTGTGGGTTAGTGTAAATGTAAGAGCTAGTCAGTGGTAGACCTGAGCTAATGGCCAAGCAATTTTAATTAATATAAGCTTCTGAGTGATAATTTTATAAGTGGGCTGCAGGACTGCCAGGGCTTGGCAAGACATAGAGAAAAACTCTAGCTACAGTTGTCCAGTGCCCAAAAGTGAGCCTTTAAAGCATACATACAAGTAATATTATATGGGCTGGACAGTTTGTATTTAGGACTTTGTATGCACATGCACATACATATATAGGCAATAACAATTAATGGAAGAAGATTCAGTGAATTTGAAAGAGTGTGAGGAGGGGAGGAAGGGTGGTTTTAGAGGGAGGAAAGGGAAGGAGAAATGTGCTTATAATTTCAAAAATAAAACAAAAGCTAAAGAAAGAAAATAAAAAAAGGAACAGCTGCCATTTCATGTTCCCAAATGACATGGACAGAGCAACCCATCCTGCCATCCTGAGAATGACTGATGGAACTCAGTGAAATCATGAGCTTAAATAAACCTTTTCAACTTTGAGGTGATTTGTCAGACATTGGTCAGAGCCACCCAAGTAATTAATACAGTCATAAAAATGCAAGAATAAGAGCCAGTAGTGGGGAAAAAAAGATCTCAGGTGGTGATATTGTGCCCCCCCCCAATATATTGTGCACACTAATAAACTTATCTGGGGTCAGAGAACAGAACAACCACTAGATAGACATAGAGGCCAGAAAATGGTGGCACACACACCTTTAATCCTAGCATTCCAGAGGCAGAGATCCATCCAGATCTCTGTGAGTTCAAAGCCACACTGGAAACAACCAGGCATGATTTGACACACGCCTTTAATCCCAGGAAGTGATGGCAGAAAGCAGAAAGGTATATAAGGAGTGAGGACCAGGAACTAGACCCTTCTGAATCTTTTCGGCTTTTGAGCAGCAGTTCAGCTGAGATCAATTCGCATGTGGACTCAGAAGCTTTCAGTCTGAAGATTCATGGAAACAGGATAGGCTGAGAAGTGGTAAGGTGAGATTAGCTGTGACTTGTTCTCTTTCTCTGATCTTTCAGCGTTCACCCCAATACCTGGCTCCGGGTTTGTTTTTATTAATAAGACCTTTTAAGATTCGTGCTACAATCTCATCTAGACAAATACTCTATGTGACTAGAGGGCTGTGAAAGGAAAAGTGAATTTGAATTTATTCAGAAGAGGTTGAGAGTGTCTTATGTGTAGAAGAACGGCAGACCAGATGACTGAGAAGGGAAAAATAAACACACAACAACACAGAAGAATAGCCTGCCCCATGAGCTGATCACCAGAACTCATGGCATTCCTTTCTAGAAACAGCCTTACCTACAGTTAACTGTGGCCATATGGGTTGGGTTAGCTTTAGATTGAGATTGATATATGCCATTTATATTTCTGCTAAAATCCAGGTCTTACTTAAACTCTTCTGGACTATTTCTACAGTGAACTTGATTCAGATAAGACTAAGGCATTAAAGTATTTCAGGTGTGGAGCTGGCTTGAGTAACTAGAGAGGAGTGAAGACTCTATACACCGAGTGTAGTAAGAATTTTTTCAAATTAGATATACTAGTCCTTATTACATATTAATATTGTACATTATCCTTAAGATGGAGAACTAAAGTTCCACTAAAAGAGAACTAAGTTGAGAACTAAGTCCCATGCTGTCAATCAACTAAGACATTTGGATCGAAAGAAAATGCATATAATATAATATAGTAAATAATTTGTAGATAGACAAAAAATCTTTGATTAATGTTTCTCATTTTTTGATAATGGTAATTAAGCACATTAATTTACTTGTAATTTTATCTTTACAGAAAGTAATACATTTTACATGAGAAGAATATATGGGTGGTGGTGAAGATATGTGAATTTTCTCAAGGTCATCATGTGAATTTGATGGCTCTGACACAAGAATTGATGTTATTAGGGAATTGTGTATATGTCTGGGCAGTGGAAATTATTGCAATGATTCTGAAGTGAACTGTGATTTTATAGCTAGAAAGCACTAGGTATAAAATAATTCAAGCCAAGATGGACTGGCCTTTATTGAAACAACAGTTAAGCTTAGCATATGTCCAGAATGTGTCTCTTGTTTATGGCTTGTGTGTCTATTTGTTTGGTGGCCCTGTTTCTGGACTAAGAACACTGAAAGTACATTGGGGTTGGAGGGAAAACTTTTTGCTCAGTGACATTTTAAAACAGTCTCCCCTGTGAGCTCTGAGGACACAATGCATTTTTATTGTTGCAACTAGTTATGTGTATGATATGATGACTTGTTCTCAATGCCCAATGGAACAACTTTTCTTTATCCTGCTGGGAATGCCTTGGGAACTTTAGAGAATTTGAAGATGATTTAAAGAATCTGCTTGCAGTGGAAGAAAAGATGCTAAGTCTCTCCATTTTGGAGTTTCTAGGGGGAACTTAGCTCACAGATAATACTACTTTCCCCCATACATTTAAAATAAGTTCCAGAAAATAGTATTTTTCCAGTTGCCCGGTATTTTACAGGAATTGGGTGAGAAAGAATACTTTTGGATTATTGTTTATTGCACCTTTGTAACTTGTACAAAATATTTTCATAAGACATTAAAAATTTCTAGATGATTTTTATAAAAATCAGCAGCTGAAATGGAGACAGACACACACAAAAGGTAGTCCGAAAAAAATATGTACCAAATTGGGATTATGACTGCATCAGTACCACCATTGTTGAGAATGTTCCCACTGATTCAGAAAATGAAGGCCAAAAAATGAAGGATGAGAAGAAAAACTCAATGTATTCAGAGGATATTTTGTAGTGTGAAAGGTTTTCTTAATTGAGATGTGATTATGCTGTGAATCTCATTTATTTGTATTATTTCTGAATGAGATATTCTGTCTTAAGTAGTTGTGGTTGAGTGAAATAAAATTTCTTCAAATTCATAGAATCATGAGAAAGATAGAGAAAGCCACTGCCACAGACTCCACTTGTCTCCTAGTGCATCCTGTAACTGCTAAGTTAAATAATTGTTATTGCAATCTTATTTTAACTGTTAAGTTAAAATTATCACTTCTAAGCTAAATTATACATAGCAATCAATAACTGAAGACATTTGGAGTAGTTACATCTGGCCAAGTATCTTAGGGTGGAATTTGTATCTTATATTTTGTCCTGCTGTATGTTTAGGACTCTGTATGCATTTAAAAGTAAAAATTCTCAAATGTTTGATTTAATTTTGTTAGTACAGCAGCTCAAAAATCATTCCTTATGCTGATATTCAATTCTTAGAAGAAAATTTGTCTTCATTTTAAGTTATATGAAAGTCAATTTCTCCACCTTTTAGCACCCATACATATTTCAGTATTTGGATATAAGATAACAATCTTTATGATTTTATTTGTCCATTTTAATTTAAAATTTTTCACATAAAACATTTTGAAGTCCTTACAGATACTACAAAATGTCAAAAAATCCCCTTATTCATACATTTTTTAAAAAGTATAAATTTATATTCTAAGCAGATGTACTCAGGTTTCACCCAGGGAATATTTTAGTAAGAAGGTTATTGAAATTGAAAGATATCTAAAATCTTTTCGCTAAAATACCTACATATATAATCATAGGTAAGTTGGAGTGTTCCAAACTTATATCTATACTCAATGCTGAAATATTCCCTACCTATAACATCTAAAGGAATATGACAATTTTCTGGAGGTTATTTCTACATATTATTTATTTTTAGTCATAAAAGTTAAATTATTTTTTATTAATTTTCACATTACAAAATATCTCCTGAAAAAGACAGTATCAGAACTTCAATTTTTCTCAGGTTTATAAACTATTAACATGTTTGACACAATTCTTTCACCCACCATTTAATACATGCATAGTGATGTGAATATGCACACATAGATACAATATTGTGTAAAGTATAATTTATATGAATCTGGTCTTATGAAATTCCTAGTTTACTTATCCTTCTTTCCCACCTCTCCTTCTCTTATACTAGCCTCTACTCACAGGCCATAAAAATCAGAATCTTAAATTTATTGTATTTTATCTATTTTTTTAATTTAAGGGGATATTTTAAAAATCATAGCTTATTTGGTTACAGTGTGATCACAGCAATTTTATTTCTATATATTTACATCTTTTGAGATAATAGACATTCTGGTAATTCTCAATACAATTAATAATAGTCCTTTTCTGTGGCTGATTTTTTTGAATGTACCATGACATATCCACCTGTTTCTGTTCTTTACTCCTTGGCCAGAAATGAATTGCATATTCTTTGTATATCTGTTTTTAATCCAGTAGTGCTTAGATTTCTAAAGTATAGCTGAAAAAATGGTAGGTTGACTAGTAAGTATATTTTATTCAAATAAATTGAGTTTTATAAAATTGTTTCCCAAAAGCTGTTGCAATTAATATTCTAGAAGTTATATGGGAAAGCATTCATTTCCTCACCTTAGTGTTCAGTGAGCATTTTGACGTACTTTAATTTATGCTAATCGCAAACATGAGCATGTGTTTATGTGTTCATTTTCTGTGTGTATATGCATAGTATATAGTAGAAATTTCATTCTGTGTTTCCAGATGTATGGCTGACAGTGACAGAGTAATCTACCACATCAGTTACCCTTTCCTACTGTATGAAAACACATATTTGCTTATGTTTTATCCCCTTTATGTTAGAATCTGAAATCTTTTCTAATTCCTTACCCACTTCTCTATTATGCAATGTCTGAATATCTTGATTATTAAATCTTTGAACTACAGTTTCATATCAATTAAGATACACTCAACTGATCTTACTGTTTATACTTTTGATATAGCAATCTGTTTTAGTCATGTGAGTTAACAAGTTATACAGTTCTAAATATGGAAAACACATACTATATTTATAAGATTTAGAAGGATTTCCACTGCTGGAGGGTGATGGATCATGCCTTTAATCAATCCCAGCACCTGAGAGGCAGAGGCAAGTATATCCCTGTAAGTTCAAGGCCATTCTGGTCTATAGAGTGAGTTCAAGGACATCCAAGGCAGTTACACAGAGAAACCCCTCCCCTCAAAAAAAAAAACCTAAAAGGATTTCCACTAAATTCACATATTACTTTAGGTGTAGTATTGTTGAAAATTTGTATTATGCAGAATTTTCAATGCATATTAAAGTAGACAATGAACAGCTTTTTTCAGTCCTAGTATAAAAAACATTCATTTGAAATATACTAGTAACAAGGATAGCAATATATATATATTGTATAAATATATACTCTATATTTACTGATTCTTTCATTTTAGTGATTATTCGGGTCAGACATGACAGAAGAAAACCATACTCTGGTGACTGAGTTTATCCTCACGGGACTCACAGATCAGCCCACACTAAACGCTGCCCTGTTCCTACTGTTCCTCGTCATCTACCTCGTCACCATGGTGGGCAATCTTGGACTGATTGCTCTCATCTGGAAGGACCCTCACCTTCACACCCCCATGTACTTATTCCTCAGCAGCTTAGCCTTTGCCGACTCATGCACTTCATCCTCTGTGACCCCCAAGATGCTTATCAACTTTTTATCTAAAAATCATGAAATATCCCTGGTCGAGTGCTTTGCTCAGTTTTATTTTATGGGCTCCAGTGCAACCACAGAATGTTTTCTCCTGTCTGTGATGGCCTATGACCGCTATGTGGCCATATGCAACCCCCTGCTTTATCCAGTGGTGATGTCCAATAGACTCTGTACTCAGTTTATAGCTGTGACATACTTACTTGGTACTCTGCACTTGGCAGTTCATGTGGGTTTGTTACTTAGATTGACTTTCTGCAGATCCAACATTATACAATATTACTATTGTGAAATTTTACAGCTCTTCAACATTTCTTGCATTGATCCTTCAGTTAACATTGTTGTGCTTTTAGTCTTCTCAATCTCTATACAAGCCTTCACCTTTCTAACCATCATGGTCTCCTATGTCCGTGTCCTCTTTGCTATCCTGAACAAGAAGTCTGAGAAGGGCAAGAGAAAAGCCTTCTCCACCTGCAGTGCGCACCTACTCTCTGTCTCCTTGTTCTATGGGACTCTTTTTCTCATCTATGTTTGCCCTGGGTCTGGACCAGTTGGAGACAAAGAGAAGATGCTTTCTTTATTTTATACAGTAATAATTCCCCTGCTCAATCCATTTGTTTACAGTCTGAGGAACAAAGAGGTTATAGGTGCATTTAGAAGAGTAGTAAGGAAGTAATAGTTGTACAGATTTTCAGATTTTACCCCTCACATATATGAAAAATAAGATGACAAATTCAATAGAAAAGAAAACGGTTCCTAAATACTGACTAGAACTCTGGCATTTCACTGGTGGCTCAGTGAGCTCTGCTGAGCACATCCAGCTTTGAATTTTGTGTCTGGTGCTCTGTTCATTTCTTTCATATGGGTCAGTGAAGTTGTGGTAGCACAATTCATGAACATCTTGTCTAGAAATTATATCCTATAGTTTATCTGAGCTTTTAGCTTTTCAAATTATCTTTTTTCTTTGTCTTTTCCAAATTTTCAGATGTGAATTTGGTTTTACTAAGACATCCTGAGACACATTGGCTGAGGTATAATTCTAACAATTGTTAGCAAACATAATTAGCAATTTGTAGGAATGAATAATTTAGCCCTCTAGACCTGGAAGTTTATATGGTTTTTGATCCTTTATCACACTAAACAGCATTGATAGATTGATAAAAATAAAACCCTGTTTCATGATGGAATGCATACCCAAGAAGAAATGTCCTATTGAATAACAGGAAAAAAGAAAAGTTGAATTGAATATAAAAATGGTATTGATGGGTGTAGGATGAAAAATGGGGTAGCCATAAGTTAAAATGTTCAGCAACAAAATTAGTCATATCTTCCATTTAAAGCCCTGAATGCTATTTCTAATCAATGATAGTGAATATGTACTCAATTATTTATAAAATTTATTGCAGTAAAAAGCACTTCCATAGAGCTTCCAAACAATTACATTATTGTTGTTATCAATTTTAGTAAGAGTTGGCAGGTGGAATTTAAGGGACTGTTTGGAATCAAAATTTTATAACTGTAAAGTTGTGCCAATGAATTCTCAACTATAAATAGATAATGATTGTAGGTACAAATTATATATAAATTAATTGATAATAATGCACTGCAAAATTGTGGATTGTATGAGTATAACTTTGTAGACATATATAATTCATTCTTTTTTAAAAACATATTATTCCAGCATATTTATTTGTGAGAAATAATCACATCAAAGGAATTAAATTTAAATCGTTAGCTAACAGGTATGCTTTGTACTACTATTTAGAGGCAGCTTATCTCTTGCATTGTCAGTGGTTCCAACAATACTGAATGTTTCCTATAAATACATAGCTATATGGTATCTTTTAAAGATGTAGATATATGATATATTTTATAACTTAACCCTTTTGACTATGTGCATTATTAGGAAAAAAGTCAATGTGTGTAGCTCATCCTAAAATAAATACCATTGTTTTCTCTGTAGCAAAAGCTCTTTAAAAATATTCCACATACCTAATTGTATAGTCTTTTATATATTATTTGTAGCCAGACATGATGGCACAAGACTTTAATCCCAGGACTTGGGAGGCAGAGGCAGGCAGGTCTTTAAATTTGAAATCAGCCTGGTCTACAGAGTAATGTTCTAGGACAGTCAGGGCTACATAGAGAAATCCTATTTTTAAAAACCAAATGAAAAATTATTTGTACATACAGGCAATTTCAACAATATTGAATTCTTTTGCAAACACTGTAATCTTTTTCTAACCTTTCTTCCCATATGTGCTATAACATATTTTAATTAGAGTACCTACTTACT
>NC_051073.1:38233755-38336539 GCF_004664715.2 Peromyscus leucopus | reverse complement strand
CAATTAATGGAAGAAGATTCAGTGAATTTGAAAGAGTGTGAGGAGGGAGAAGGGTGGTTTTAGAGGAGGAAAGGGAAGGAGAAATGTGCTTATAATTTCAAAAATAAAACAAAAGCTAAAGAAAGAAAATAAAAAAAGGAACAGCTGCCATTTCATGTTCCCAAATGACATGGACAGAGCAACCCATCCTGCCATCCTGAGAATGACTGATGGAACTCAGTGAAATCATGAGCTTAAATAAACCTTTTCAACTTTGAGGTGATTTGTCAGACATTGGTCAGAGCCACCCAAGTAATTACTACAGTCATAAAAATGCAAGAATAAGAGCCAGTAGTGGGGAAAAAAAGATCTCAGGTGGTGATATTGTGCCCCCCCCAATATATTGTGCACACTAATAAACTTATCTGGGGTCAGAGAACAGAACAACCACTAGATAGACATAGAGGCCAGAAAATGGTGGCACACACAACTTTAATCCAGCATTCCAGAGGCAGAGATCCATCCAGATCTCTGTGAGTTCAAAGCCACACTGGAAACAACCAGGCATGATTTGACACACGCCTTTAATCCCAGGAAGTGATGGCAGAAAGCAGAAAGGTATATAAGGAGTGAGGACCAGGAACTAGACCCTCTGATCTTTTTGGCTTTTGAGCAGCAGTTCAGCTGAGATCAATTCGCATGTGGACTCAGAAGCTTTCAGTCTGAAGATTCATGGAAACAGGATAGGCTGAGAAAGTGGTGAGGTGAGATTAGCTGTGGCTTGTTCTCTTTCTCTGATCTTTCAGCGTTCACCCCAATACCTGGCTCCGGGTTGTTTTTATTAATAAGACCTTTTAAGATTCGTGCTACAATCTCATCTAGACAAATACTCTATGTGACTAGAGGCTATGAAAGGAAAAGTGAATTTGAATTTATTCAGAAGAGGTTGAGAGTGTCTTATGTGTAGAAGAACGGCAGACCAGATGACTGAGAAGGGAAAAATAAACACACAACAACTCAGAAGAATAGCCTGCCCCATGAGCTGATCACCAGAACTCATGGCATTCCTTTCTAGAAACAGCCTTACCTACAGTTAACTGTGGCCATATGGGTTGGGTTAGCTTTAGATTGAGATTGATATATGCCATTTATATTTCTGCTAAAATCCAGGTCTTAAACTCTTCTGGACTATTTCTACAGTGAACTTGATTCAGATAAGACTAAGGCATTGAAGTATTTCAGGTGTGGAGCTGGCTTGAGTAACTAGAGAGGAGTGAAGACTCTATACACCGAGTGTAGTAAGAAATTTTTTTCAAATTAGATATACTAGTCCTTATTACATATTAATATTGTACATTATCCTTAAGATGGAGAACTAAAGTTCCACTAAAAGAGAACTAAGTTGAGAACTAAGTCCCATGCTGTCAATCAACTAAGACATTTGGATGGAAAGAAATGCATATAATATAATATAGTAAATAATTTGTAGATAGACAAAAAATCTTTGATTAATGTTTCTCATTTTTTGATAATGGTAATTAAGCACATTAATTTACTTGTAATTTTATCTTTACAGAAAGTAATACATTTTACATGAGAAGAATATATGGGTGGTGGTGAAGATATGTGAATTTTCTCAAGGTCATCATGTGAATTTGATGGCTCTGACACAAGAATTGATGTTATTAGGGAATTGTGTATATGTCTGGGCAGTGGAAATTATTGCAATGATTCTGAAGTGAACTGTGATTTTATAGCTAGAAAGCACTAGGTATAAAATAATTCAAGCCAAGATGGGTTGGCCTTTATTGAAACAACAGTTAAGCTTAGCATATGTCCAGAATGTGTCTCTTGTTTATGGCTTGTGTGTCTATTTGTTTGGTGGCCTGTTTCTGGACTAAGAACACTGAAAGTACATTGGGGTTGGAGAGAAAACTTTTTGCTCAGTGACATTTTAAAAACAGTCTCCCCTGTGAGCTCTGAGGACACAATGCATTTTTATTGTTGCAACTAGTTATGTGTATGATATGATGACTTGTTCTCAATGCCCAATGGAACAACTTTTCTTTATCCTGCTGGGAATGCCTTGGGAACTTTAGAGAATTTGAAGATGATTTAAAGAATCTGTTTGCAGTGGAAGAAAAGATGCTAAGTCTCTCCATTTTGGAGTTTCTAGGGGGAACTTAGCTCACAGATAATACTACTTTCCCCCATACATTTAAAATAAGTTCCAGAAAATAGTATTTTTCCAGTTGCCCGGTATTTTACAGGAATTGGGTGAGAAAGAAAACTTTTGGATTATTGTTTATTGCACCTTTGTAACTTGTACAAAATATTTTCATAAGCCATTAAAAATTTCTAGATGATTTTTATAAAAATCAGCAGCTGAAATGGAGACAGACACACACAAAAGGTAGTCTGAAAAAAAATATGTACCAAATTGGGATTATGACTGCATCAGTACCACCATTGTTGAGAATGTTCCCACTGATTCAGAAAATGAAGGCCAAAAAATGAAGGATGAGAAGAAAAACTCAATGTATTCAGAGGATATTTTGTAGTGTGAAAGGTTTTCTTAATTGAGATGTGATTATGCTCTGAATCTCATTTGTTTGTATTATTTCTGAATGAGATATTCTGTCTTAAGTAGTTGTGGTTGAGTGAAATAAAATTTCTTCAAATTCATAGAATCATGAGAAAGATAGAGAAAGCCACTGCCACAGACTCCACTTGTCTCCTAGTGCATCCTGTAACTGTTAAGTTAAATAATTGTTATTGCAATCTTATTTAACTGTTAAGTTAAAATTATCACTTCTAAGCTAAATTGTACATAGCAATCAATAACTGAATACATTTGGAGTAGTTACATCTGGCCAAGTATCTTAGGGTGGAATTTGTATCTTATATTTTGTCCTGCTGTATGTTTAGGACTCTGTATGCATTTAAAAGTAAAAATTCTCAAATGTTTGATTTAATTTTGTTAGTACAGCAGCTCAAAAATCATTCCTTATGCTGATATTCAATTCTTAGAAGAAAATTTGTCTTCATTTTAAGTTATATGAAAGTCAATTTCTCCACCTTTTAGCACCCATACATATTTCAGTATTTGGATATAAGATAACAATCTTTATGATTTTATTTGTCCATTTTAATTTAAAATTTTTCACATAAAACATTTTGAAGTCCTTACAGATACTACAAAATATCAAAAAATCCCCTTATTCATACATTTTTTAAAAGTATAAATTTATATTCTAAGCAGATGTACTCAGGTTTCACCCAGGGAATATTTTAGTAAGAAGGTTATTGAAATTGAAAGATATCTAAAATCTTTTCGCTAAAATACCTACATATATAGTCATAGATAAGTTGGAGTGTTACAAACTTATATCTATACTCAATGCTGAAATATTCCCTACCTATAACATCTAAAGGAATATGACAATTTTCTGGAGGTTATTTCTACATATTATTTATTTTTAGTCATAAAAGTTAAATTATTTTTTATTAATTTTCACATTACAAAATATCTCCTGAAAAAGACAGTATCAGAACTTCAATTTTTCTCAGGTTTATAAACTATTAACATGTTTGACACAATTCTTTCACCCACCATTTAATACATGCATAGTGATGTGAATATGCACACATAGATACAATATTGTGTAAAGTATAATTTATATGAATCTAGTCTTATGAAATTCCTAGTTTACTTATCCTTCTTTCCCACCTCTCCTTCTCTTATACTAGCCTCTACTCACAGGCCATAAAAATCAGAATCTTAAATTTATTGTATTTTATCTATTTTTTTAATTTAAGGGGATATTTTAAAAATCATAGCTTATTTGGTTACAGTGTGATCACAGCAATTTTATTTCTATATATTTACATCTTTTGAGATAATATTGATTCTCATAATTCTCAATACAATTAATAATAGTCCTTTTCTGTGGCTGATTTTTTTGAATGTACCATGACATATCCACCTGTTTCTGTTCTTTACTCCTTGGCCAGAAATGAATTGCATATTCTTTGTATATCTGTTTTTAATCCAGTAGTGCTTAGATTTCTAAAGTATAGCTGAAAAAATGGTAGGTTGACTAGTAAGTATATTTTATTCAAATAAATTGAGTTTTATAAAATTGTTTCCCAAAAGCTATTGCAATTAATATTCTAGAAGTTATATGGGAAAGCATTCATTTCCTCACCTTAGTGTTCAGTGAGCATTTTGACGTACTTTAATTTATGCTAATCGCAAACATGAGCATGTGTTTATGTGTTCATTTTCTGTGTGTATATGCATAGTATATAGTAGAAATTTCATTCTGTGTTTCCAGATGTATGGCTGACAGTGACAGAGTAATCTACCACATCAGTTACCCTTTCCTACTGTATGAAAACACATATTTGCTTATGTTTTATCCCCTTTATGTTAGAATCTGAAATCTTTTCTAATTCCTTACCCACTTCTCTATTATGCAATGTCTGAATATCTTGATTATTAAATCTTTGAACTACAGTTTCATATCAATTAAGATACACTCAACTGATCTTACTGTTTATACTTTTGATATAGCAATCTGTTTTAGTCATGTGAGTTTAACAAGTTATACAGTTCTAAATATGGAAAACACATACTATATTTGTAAGATTTAGAAGGATTTCCACTGCTGGAGGGTGATGGATCATGCCTTTAATCAATCCAGCACCTGAGAGGCAGAGGCAAGTATATCCCTGTAAGTTCAAGGCCATTCTGGTCTATAGAGTGAGTTCAAGGACATCCAAGGCAGTTACACAGAGAAACCCCTCCCCTCAAAAAAAAAACCTAAAAGGATTTCCACTAAATTCACATATTACTTTAGGTGTAGTATTGTTGAAAATTTGTATTATGCAGAATTTTCAATGCATATTAAAGTAGACAATGAACAGCTTTTTTCAGTCCTAGTATAAAAAACATTCATTTGAAATATACTAGTAACAAGGATAGCAATATATATATATATATTGTATAAATATATACTCTATATTTACTGATTCTTTCATTTTAGTGATTATTCGGGTCAGACATGACAGAAGAAAACCATACTCTGGTGACTGAGTTCATCCTCACGGGACTCACAGATCAGCCCACACTAAACGCTGCCCTGTTCCTACTGTTCCTCGTCATCTACCTCGTCACCATGGTGGGCAATCTTGGACTGATTGCTCTCATCTGGAAGGACCCTCACCTTCACACCCCCATGTACTTATTCCTCAGCAGCTTAGCCTTTGCCGACACATGCACTTCATCCTCTGTGACCCCCAAGATGCTTATCAACTTTTTATCTAAAAATCATGAAATATCCCTGGTCGAGTGCTTTGCTCAGTTTTTATTTTATGGGCTCCAGTGCAACCACAGAATGTTTTCTCCTGTCTGTGATGGCCTATGACCGCTATGTGGCCATATGCAACCCCCTGCTTTATCCAGTGGTGATGTCCAATAGACTCTGTACTCAGTTTATAGCTGTGACATACTTAATTGGTACTCTGCACTTGGCAGTTCATGTGGGTTTGTTACTTAGATTGACTTTCTGCAGATCCAACATTATACAATATTACTATTGTGAAATTTTACAGCTCTTCAACATTTCTTGCATTGATCCTTCAGTTAACATTGTTGTGCTTTTAGTCTTCTCAATCTCTATACAAGCCTTCACCTTTCTAACCATCATGGTCTCCTATGTCCGTGTCCTCTTTGCTATCCTGAACAAGAAGTCTGAGAAGGGCAAGAGAAAAGCCTTCTCCACCTGCAGTGCGCACCTACTCTCTGTCTCCTTGTTCTATGGGACTCTTTTTCTCATCTATGTTTGCCCTGGGTCTGGACCAGTTGGAGACAAAGAGAAGATGCTTTCTTTATTTTATACAGTAATAATTCCCCTGCTCAATCCATTTGTTTACAGTCTGAGGAACAAAGAGGTTATAGGTGCATTTAGAAGAGTAGTAAGGAAGTAATACTTGTACAGATTTTCAGATTTCTACCCCTCACATATATGAAAAATAAGATGACAAATTCAATAGAAAAGAAAACGGTTCCTAAATACTGACTAGAACTCTGGCATTTCACTGGTGGCTCAGTGAGCTCTGCTGAGCACATCCAGCTTTGAATTTTGTGTCTGGTGCTCTGTTCATTTCTTTCATATGGGTCAGTGAAGTTGTGGTAGCACAATTCATGAACATCTTGTCTAGAAATTATATCCTATAGTTTATCTGAGCTTTTAGCTTTTCAAATTATCTTTTTTCTTTGTCTTTTCCAAATTTTCAGATGTGAATTTGGTTTTACTAAGACATCCTGAGACACATTGGCTGAGGTATAATTCTAACAATTGTTAGCAAACATAATTAGCAATTTGTAGGAATGAATAATTTAGCCCTCTAGACCTGGAAGTTTATATGGTTTTTGATCCTTTATCACACTAAACAGCATTGATAGATTGATAAAAAATAAAACCCTGTTTCATGATGGAATGCATACCCAAGAAGAAATGTCCTATTGAATAACAGGAAAAAAGAAAAGTTGAATTGAATATAAAAATGGTATTGATGGGTGTAGGATGAAAAATGGGGTAGCCATAAGTTAAAATGTTCAGCAACAAAATTAGTCATATCTTCCATTTAAAGCCCTGAATGCTATTTCTAATCAATGATAGTGAATATGTACTCAATTATTTATAAAATTTATTGCAGTAAAAAGCACTTCCATAGAGCTTCCAAACAATTACATTATTGTTGTTATCAATTTTAGTAAGAGTTGGCAGGTGGAATTTAAGGGACTGTTTGGAACCAAAATTTTATAACTGTAAAGTTGTGCCAATGAATTCTCAACTATAAATAGATAATGATTGTAGGTACAAATTATATATAAATTAATTGATAATAATGCACTGCAAAATTGTGGATTGTATGAGTATAACTTTGTAGACATATATAATTCATTCTTTTTTAAAAATATATTATTCCAGCATATTTATTTGTGAGAAATAATCACATCAAAGGAATTAAATTTAAATCGTTAGCTAACAGGTATGCTTTGTCCTACTATTTAGAGGCAGCTTATCTCTTGCATTGTCAGTGGTTCCAACAATACTGAATGTTTCCTATAAATACATAGCTATATGATATCTTTTAAAGATGTAGATATATGATATATTTTATAACTTAACCCTTTTGACTATGTGCATTATTAGGAAAAAAAGTCAATGTGTGTAGCTCATCCTAAAATAAATACCATTGTTTTCTCTGTAGCAAAAGCTCTTTAAAAATATTCCACATACCTAATTTTATAGTCTTTTATATATTATTTGTAGCCAGACATGATGGCACAAGACTTTAATCCCAGGACTTGGGAGGCAGAGGCAGGCAGGTCTTTAAATTCGAGATCAGCCTGGTCTACAGAGTAATGTTCTAGGACAGTCAGGGCTACATAGAGAAATCCTATTTTTAAAAACCAAATGAAAAATTATTTGTACATACAGGCAATTTCAACAATATTGAATTCTTTTGCAAACACTGTAAACTTTTCTAACCTTTCTTCCCATATGTGCTATAACATATTTTAATTAAAGTACCTACTTAAAAACTATATTACGAAAATGTCTGTCTGTCTCTCTCTCTCTCTCTTACTCTCTCTCTCTTTCTCTCTCTCTGTTTTTGAGACAGTGTTTCTCTGTGTAGCCTTGGTTGTCTTGAAACTCCATCTGTAGAGCAGGCTGACCTTGAACTCAGAGATCTGCCTGTCTCAGCCTCCTGAGTGCTGGGACTAAAGGAGTGTGCCACCACTGCCTAGCTCCATATGTCTTTTACTATCACTAAAATTATACAAATATACTTTGTTGAGAGCACTTGTTGCTTTTGCAGAGGACCTGGGTTCAGTTTTCTACATTCATTTACAGCTCACAATATCATGTAACGCCAGTTACTAGGAGATCACAGACTTGTGATCTTGTCCTGAAACCTGTCAACATCAAACATGCACATGGTACATATACATGCATGAAGGTAAATACTCATCCACGTAAAAAGGTAATTCTTTTAAAATTTACAAATATAATTATGTCAGAATTCTTTTAACAAAAATGTTCAGATATCATATTACTTCACAGAGAAAAACTTAATCATTCACATGTAATCTTGGCTTGACTTGTGGTTGGGTATTGTAGCCTGAGAGACCAGCTCTCAGGACTGCTCCAGGGTTGTAAAGAGAATGCCTTCAGAGTGGTGGGACTTAGAAATAATCAATACCTGCCGGGCGGTGGTGGCACACGCCTTTAATCCTAGCACTCGGGAGGCAGAGACAGGCAGATCTCTGTGAGTTCGAGGCCACCCTGGTCTACAGAGTGAGTTCCAGAAAAGGCGCAAAGCTACACAGAGAAACTCTGTCTCGAAAAAAAAAAAAAAAAAAAAAAAAAAAGAAAGAAAGAAAGAAAGAAAGAAAGGAAGGAAGGAAGAAAGGAAGAAAGAAAGAAAGAATCCTTATCTATCTGAGAGAATGAAAACTCACACACCACATGCTGAGGGTTACTCATTTTATTCTTTCCAGCTTTAATTCTTCAGCTGCTTTGTACTGCACAGCTTATATACACATTCAACAGCAAATTTTGGGTGATAAAAATTAAAAATAGCCAAATGCACAAGGCCACCAAGTCTACGCTATCCGCTGAGCTTTCATAATTAATAATAAGCCTCCATGTCATAATTTGGCGGCTGAGTGGCAGGACAGAGGAAGACTCACTACAGGGAAACAAAGAAGTCACAAACATTAGGGTGCCAGCTGTATGACGAATTGCTAAATGGTCTTATCAATAAAAAATCCAAAGCTAGATATTGGGGTGAAAACTGAGAGATCAGAGAAGCAGAAAGAAGCCAACCACATTCTTTTTTTTTATTTTACAATACTATTCAGTTCTACATAATAGCCACAGATTCCCTTGTTCTCCCCCTTCCTGCCCCCTTCCCTTCCCCCCAGCCCACCCCCATTCCCACCTCCTCCAGATCAAGGTCTCCCCAAGGACTGGGATCGACCTGATGGACTCAGTCCAGGCAAGTCCAGTCCCCTCCTCCCAGATTGAGCCAAGCGTCCCTGCATAAGTCCCAGGTTTCAAACAGCTAACTCATGCACATTCTTAATCTTAGAAATCCTCAGCCAAAGAGAGAGCTACTTCCTGTCTACTCACGCCTATATACTTTCTGTGCTCTGACTTCTCACTTCTTCTCTCTGCCCAGCTACATCGCTTCCTCTTTCTATCCCACTCTACCACTTCCTGTCTGTAGGCACAGACTTCCAGGCATCTATGGTTAACTAGTGCTGGGAATTAAAGGCATGTGTCACCATGCCTGGCTCTGTTCCCATGTGACCTTGAATTAGGCTGCTAGGATTGAAGGCATGTATGTGCTACCACCTTCTGACCTCTATGTTGAATATAGTGGCTGACTTTTTCCTCTGATCTCCATGTAATCTTTATTGGGGTACACAATTAAAATATCACCCCAGATAGTCTTTGCAGGAGGTTTCTATATAGGTAAATAGGCTCATGTTGTCAACATCCAAAAGGCAGAAGCCACAGTTGACAGTTTTTGAACTCACTAGTTGCCAAGCACTCGTATTTAGACTCCTGAGGAAATATACTCAATTCCTCTTGAGCATGACCCATTTGAGTAATTAATAGCTTTGCTAACTTACCATGGGGTCAATTGATCTTGCAGTCTTCAAAAGATGATGCCAACATCAAAATACAGAGTTACTCTGGTTTTCACCCACTCAGGACTTCTTTGTTTCCTTATAGTGAGTCTTTCTCTGTCCTGCCACCCAGCTCCCAAATTATGACATGGAGGCTTATTATTAATTACGAAAGCTCAACTGATAGCGTAGACTTGGTGGTCTTGTGCATTTAGTAATTTCTACTTTTTGGGATGATGTAACTCAGCATAGCTGTCAAGGTGTGAACTAGCTCTTATTACTTAAATTAACCTATATATTTTAATCTACATTTTTTATGTGGCTTGTTTATCTTTAGTTTGTAATGCCCATGCTGCTTGTCCTGGGTCTTCTGGCATCACTGCTCTTCTTCCAGTGTCCTCTGTGCCTGGAAATCCTGCCTAGCTACTGGCGGTTCAGCTTTTCATTAAAGTAATCAGTAATCTTCACAGTATACAAAAGATTATTCCACAACACCCTACAAACACCCTATAAAACAAAGGCAAATTTGTTCTTCTGAGTTAGAAACTAATCATGAACAAATACAGAGAAACCTAGTACATTCATTCAGACACACTTTGAGTCATGACAGCTGACCATCAGAGAAGTGACCCACTGCCTCTCATGAGAGTTTTTTTTATCAGAAATATAAATAACACAATTTTGTCTTTTTGTAATATCAGGATCTATGAAAACTTTAACATAGATGGGACTTAAGGAAAATATAACTATCTCAGGGAGTTCGAAAATGCTATGTGGGAACATTGTATTTTATAAGATTTTAAATGGAGTTACACTACACAAGGGATTATGCCCCTTCCAGAAGCCATGGGTTCCCAAGTAAAAAGCTCAGTGCTACATATGGGATACCAACCCTCAAGTTGTTTTCAGAGGATGTTCCAGAGACCCCAAAACAATACAGATTATTTTGTCAACAAGAACCTGATGAAAAGATCCAACTGCTGAACATACAGCAATCAGGTCAAGATTCCTTCTTGCTGCCTAGCTCACAAATTAATGGAAAATTCTATACAGACTGCTGGAGCATAGGGAAAATCCGTCAATAGCCTTAGTCAGCTATGGACACTGTGAGCTTCAATAACAACCAGTATGGTGGTGGTGTTTGTTTTGCTCTTTACTCTTTGGGCTCCCAAATAAATTAAATATGGAGGCTTATTCTTAATTATAAGTGCACAGCCTTAGGTTGTCTTATTTCTAGCCATCTTTCCTTAATGTAAATTAGCCCATCTAACTTTGGCCACAGGAGCTTTTATCTTTCTCTATTCATGTATACCTTTTCTTTCCTTCTTACTCTGTGTCTGGCTGTGTAGCTGGTTGGCTGGGTGGCTGGTCCCTGAAGTCCTCCTCTCTTTCTTCTCTCATTCCTTGATCCCCACCCCCCAGATTTCTCCTTCTATATATTCTCTCTGCCTGCCAGCCCTGCTTATCCTTTCTCCTGCCCTGTTATTGGCTATTCAGTTCTTTATAGGCCATCAGATGTTTTATACAGGTACAGTAATACATCTTTACAGACTTAAACATATGCAACATAAACAAAAATAGCACACTTTAAAATTTAATATTCCCCAACAGCATGGCAAGATACACCCATGGGGTAAAAAGTGGCATGAATGTTATGGTAGTAACCAACCACTTTCTAATTGAATTTAAGACCCATTCCAAAGAAATAAACACATGTATTACAAATCTGGCCAAGAACTCATGATTAGAAAACTAAGAGGTCAAAATGTGAACCTGTAATTCCTATTTCAATAAAATAAATTGGCATAGAATTAAAGTGGACTCTAAATTCATGTCTCTCACTCCTAATATCAGGCCTCAGAGAAGTTTATTTGTACAGTATATGGTGATTAAAGTGTAAATATGCAACTTGTCAAAGAATAGAGGATAAGTATCAGTGGAGTATTCAGCCATAAAACGGATATTTTTATCTAACTTCATCAAGGCTCAGAGACCACAGTGGAAAGATTGTAAGAGCCAGAG
Source organism: Peromyscus leucopus (assembly GCF_004664715.2). Classification (NCBI taxonomy): domain Eukaryota; kingdom Metazoa; phylum Chordata; class Mammalia; order Rodentia; family Cricetidae; genus Peromyscus; species Peromyscus leucopus. The sequence goes on along the minus strand of NC_051073.1, from coordinate 38,324,826 downwards.
ATCAGGGAGACTAGAGATAAAAAAAAGTGTCTTTTGGACATAAGAGGGCCACCAAACTCATGAAGTCGAGAGTAGCTGTGGTTGCCTGAACATGGCCTGCACAAAATCAAGCTAGTCAACATTCTAGCATGAAGTAGGAAAAGGTATTATCCCTAAATGACAAGGTATGGACAGAGAATGGCTTTAGGGAGAGAGTCAGTTTTCTTTGAGTATGTGGCTCCTGGTATGTTGACGACCCTCTCCCTACTAGAGTACAGTAGATGGTCCTACCCTTGTAAGGGTATGGACTTCTGAATCAGTGAGTCATTAAAACTTTTTAAAGGATACAAAGTTGCATGGGTGGGAACATGGTTTTGAAGATGTGAGGAGTTGAGAGGAGTAAAGATGAATATGATTAAAATACATTAATGAAATTCTTCAAAGAATTAATAAAATATTCATTTTTTGAAAAAACATCAATTTACATTGCTAATGTTATAATGCGGAACCTCCTCTACAAAGCATAAGATGTTTGCCAATCTGTGCCTTGTGGGTGGTATCAGACAGTGCTGTGGTTTACATGTCTGACAAGATGGAGAATTATCCTCCATTTTCTAAATGGAATCAAAGACTGTTTAGAAAATGATCTCTTAAGGTCAGGCACAGTCTGTAGAAAACAAACAAACAAACAAACAAAAAACAGATTTTGGACAATGTGTAGTAACAGGATAGGTTTAGCCTCAAGTCAACACTCCCCTGTGCTCTTTAGAAGATGGACCACTTTCCTTTCTCTTATTTCTCTTCAAGTTGCTGTGTCCCAACAACATATTAAACTGCTCTTAAATGTCAATCATTCACCAAAATCAAAGATGTCTAAATACAAATTCAATGGCCCTCATCTTAACTCACCATTGTCTCTCAATTTACATCATCATTATTTACCCGGTTTATTCTCATTTTTTTTTCTAGGTGTCAAGAGCAAATTGCATATAGTTATCATAAACTGTTATCTTTTTAATTTATAATGTGATATGGCTGATGCTAGTTAACTAAAGATCTATTTTTAGGTTGCCTTGAGAGTTATCTTTGATGCTGAACTCCTCAGAATTTCTAAAGCACTATGTGAACTATTGCTTTTACCTGTCTATTGAAACTGTCTAATTCTCAAATTTTCAGAGGTCCTTGTCATCTCCTTGGTACATTAAAGTAAAAATTTGATAATCTGTGTATGTATTCCAACTTTCTCTGTGGAGTTCTTTGTATCTGTGGCCAGTGTCATCTTGATAAAATCCAAACAACTGAGGTCACTACTGCTCTCAAACCTGTTTCTATGTCTCCATCTAAACACTCATATAGTTTCTAGCTGCTTTGATAAGAGCCAAATCCTTAAGTCCATATATCTATCCCTCCATCCTGAAACAGAGCAAATGTCCTCTATTCTACTTTTACCCATATATATATAGATATATAGATATAGAGAGAGAGAGAGATAGATAGATATAGATATATATAGATATGATATAGATATAGATATAATATATAAAAAAAAAAAAAAAAAATAGAGATATATATAGAATAGATATGTGTGTATGTATATACATATATATGAGCATGAATATATATGTATGTGTGTGTTTATAAAATAGGTTACCACATGGCCTTTTCAAACATCTTTAATATTAGTTACCTCTCCTCTCACCTCCTTCTCTCCCCTACCCTACTTCCAAGCCCTTCCAAATCAAAATTTCTCCCCATCATTCTCCATTTTCCTTCATAGTACCTGTGTTCTATTTTCCTGCCTCCCTTAAGAGATTTGCTTCCACAGCGTATCTGCTCCTTAGGTGTCTGTGTTTAACTTAGAATACCTGTCATACCTCAAAAGAAAAAAATGCAAAGGCAAACTGTAACCAATAAAGCACATGCACACCTACACACACACACACACACACACACACACACACACACACACACACACACTGTGGAGTCCATTATACGTTGATCAGCTACTCCTGAACATATCCAGAAGTAGTTGATACACAGTGTCATTCTACTTGAGAAAACTGATTTCCCCTCTCCTAGAAGGTATAAGTGACAGTTCAGTTGTTAACCCTTACTTTAGGGACTAGGTTTTCATTCATTCATTCTAAAAAACAAAATAAAATATAATAAGATAAAACAAAAGCTATATTAAACTCAGACAAGACAAATGAACAGAAGGATAAGAGCTCAAGAGAAAGCACCAGAATTGAGAGACTCATTTTTTGCAAACTCAGGAATTCCATAAAAACACTAAAGCCGAAATAAACACACAGAGGACCTGGTGCCGACCTGTGCAGGAACTCTGTATGCTGCTTTAGTCTCTGTGTTAATGTGAGCTTGGCTCATGCTTGTTGAGAGGGCCTTGTTTTCTTACCCTCCATGCCTTCTGGCTCTTACACTCTATCTGCCTCCTGTTCCGTGAGATTCTTTGAGCTCTGAAGGAGGGATTTGATGAACACATCTCATTTAGGGCTCAGTATTCCAAGGTCTTACACTCTTTGAGTAATGCCTGGCTGTAGGTCTCTGTATTTATTCCCATCTGATTTCCCCTCTCCCAGCGGGTATAAGTGACAGTTCAGTTGTTAACTTTTACCCTAGTGGCTAAGTACTTATTCATTTATTTCAGTTAATGTTTCTCATTATTTATCAGTAAAATGCCAATGGCTGCTTATAATTATGGAAGTCCCTAGAAAATAGCTAGCTTCCAAAAATTAGAATACTGAGGTAAAATGGAACACAGTGTTCCTAAACAAGGTGGCTATAGACAATGCTGACTATCCAGCCCTAGACTCATATGCAAAGAAATGTCCACAGATCAAGGGACCCAAACATGAAACTGTCTGCCCTCGTACGGAGCTCACAAAACATCCTGAGTAACAGCCCTGTGATAAAAGGGCAGAGTAGTGGCTCATACAGTGAACTTGGGGTTTGTTGTTGTTGTTTGTTTGTGTTTTGTTCCTGTTATATAATAAAGAAAAAAAATACTTGAAACTTGTCACAAATGTTTATTTCTTTTTTCTGGAGTTTTATTTTTTAATTAAATTTTTCATTTATTTTACATTCCAACCACAGTTTCCCCTCCCTCCTCTCTTGCCATTCCTTCCCCCAACCTCCTGTCTACCCTCCCAATCCACTCCTCCTCAGTTCAGAAAGGGTAAGGCCTCCCATGAGAGTCAACAAAACATGTCATATCAACTTGAGGCAGGACCAAGATCCTCGCTCTGCATCAAGGCTGGGTGAGGCATCCAAGCATGGGGAATAGTTTCTAAACAGCCAGCTCATGTGCCAGGGACATGTCCTGATCCCAAAGCTAGGGACCTCACAAACAGACCAAGCTACACAACTGTCACCCACATGCAGAGGGCCTAGGATGGTCCCATGCAGGCCCCCTAGCTGTTGGTCCAGAAACCATGAGCTTCCATGAGTTCATGTCAACTGTGTTTATTTCTTTTTTAGTCTTCTCAGAGCTCCTAGAACTTCTCTATTCCTCAAACTATAAATAAATGGATTTAGCAAGGGGATTATTATTGTGTAAAATAAAGAATACAGTTTTTCCTTATCTTCAGCTGGTCCAGACCCAGGACGGATATAAATGAGGAACAGATTTCCATAGAACAAAGAGACAGAGAGCAGGTGCGCACTGCAGGTGGAGAAAGCTTTGCTTCGGCCCTTCTCAGACTTCTTTCTCAGGATGGCAAACAGCACACGGGTATAAGAGACTACAATGTTTATAAATGTGAAAGCTTGTATAAATATTGAGCAGATGAAAACCACAAGCATATTAAGTGTAGGATCAGTGCAAGAAATTGTGAATAATTGTACAATTTCACAGTAGAAATAATGTACAACATTGGACCTGCAGAATGTTAATCTAACTAACAACCCCACGTGGATTGTTGAATTCAGGATACCTATAAAATAGGTAACAAGTATAAGCTGAGTACAGAGCTTATTGGACATCACCACTGGATAAAGCAGGGGGTTGCATATGGCCACATAACGGTCATAGGCCATCACTAGCAGGAGGAAACATTCTGTGGTTGCACTGGAGCAAAAAAAATAAAATTGGGCGAAGCAGTCACTCAGGGATATCTGGCAATCTGTAGATAAAAAATTGACAAGCATCTTGGGGGTCACAGAAGACGAAGTGCAGGCGTCAGCAAACGCTAAACTGCTGAGGAATAAGTACATGGGAGTAGTGTGAAGATGAGCATCCTTCCAGATGAGAGCGATCAGTCCAAGGTTGCCCACCATGGTGATGAAGTAGATGATGAGGAACACCAGGAAGAGGGGCACCTGTAACTCCGGTCGCTCAGTGAGTCCTGTGAGAACAAACTCTGTCACCAGAGTCTGGTTTCTTCCTGCCATATCTGACCTGGACAATCACTAAGTTGGAAAAGGTGAGAAAGAACCAGACAGAATTGTAAGATGGGGGCACTTTTGTGATACTAATATATTCCTATGTGATGCTTCTCCACTGGTATTAAATGTTTACTTTCATTTCCTTACTTAAATATTCACTTAAAGTTTCTTATAATAAAAAAGTAACTATAAAGTGACATGTAAACTTAATGCAAATACTTTACTTTTCAGTCTAGCAAGGTTTTATACACCTGCATATATTCATCTTAAAGTTCATATGAAAAATTGGTTTCCAGTCCTAAGGTTAATATAAGAGTAAGAGCAGTCAAGCATACTTAATATACAGTGAACTAAGTTAAAGGCTTAATGAAAAAACATTAAGACAAGAGCATAAGTGGGCAGAAGAGAGAGATAAAAATAAATTTTAGTGTATATATGACTGATATAAACCAATAAAAAATTTGGATCCAGTCTGAAAAGAATGGGTATAACTGCCAGCTATGTGTCTGGAAATAGTAAACAAGGCCCCACCCTCACACCACAGAACACAAATTTAGAAATTAGCACATAGCAAAAAAAAGGGCAGCTTAGCTCTATTATCCAAAGGAAGAAACTCAGCATACAACAAACAGCAACAACAACAAATGGTATCTTATAGACAACATACAGTAAATTTGAAAATTGTATCTTAGTGAAAATATGAAAGTAATATAAAGATTTATATCTGTATTCTGACCACAATAAAATAAAGGATGGCTAATTTGGAGCATACAGTTCACACACACACACACACACACACACACACACACACACGCACGCACGCACACGCACATGCATGCGCGCACACACACAGATATCCCTTTTCATACATAACATGATCAGAAATTAAAATGTATAAAATATCCACTACAAATGGAGATGATAAAATGATATTCTCGTATACTAATTGTGAAAATATCAGTGCTACATGTTTACTGAAATGGATTTCTGAAAATCCATTTCAAATGCAAATACCTCTGATATAGTCTTTTTATATACCCTACAAAAAAAAGCATGAATACACAAGGATTAATCTCTCTCTCTCTCTCTCTCTCTCTCTCTCTCTCTCTCTCTCTCTCTCTCTCTCTCTGTGTGTGTGTGTGTGTGTGTGTGTGTGTGTGTGTGTAATATGTAATGCATTATTTTTCAAGGCGGAAAGGGACACATATATCCAGGATGAAGTAGTAGGAGAAAACGTCCATAATATGGACTAAAATTCAGTGATGACAAAGAAACAGGAATTACATCAGAGATTGACAGAAAGCATAAAGTCTCAGGAGTTACATAAAGACAAATGAAAATGATTATGATCTCATTATTGTCACAGCCAACAATTTTGTGTAAAAATTAGCATTTTAAAACATATTTTACACGTTGGTAAAAAAAACTCTAAATACCCTCTAGTATCTTTGGAGGGTGGGGTTGTTGTTTTGTTTTATGAGGGGAGATACAGGAAAGAAACAGAGGAGTTGAAAAAACACAAGCAATAATTGAGAGTTCCAACAGGAGAGAATCCCATAAAGCTTGAATCAGTTAACAAACAATCAAGTAGTAGGTGTACATGCATGTGTATGTATGTATTGCATACAGATATCCAAAACGACGACCTTTACATGTTAATGGTGTAGAATAGAGGTCGAAACATAAGAACGCTGACTTCCTGTTGCTGCCTTTTATAGAGAGATTTCTGAACTGAAAATCCAATTGTAAACCAGGAGCTCCTCATCTTTAATTTTCGCAACTAAAACTCAGCTAAGTTTGAAATAAACCCCAGGAAAAGAAGCATATATGCTTACCAGTGGTTCTCAAACTTCCAAATGCTGTGACCCTTTAATACAGTTCTTCATGCTGTGGTGACCCCAACTATATAATTATTTTCAATGTTACTTCATAACTGTAATAATGCTACTGTTTTGAATTGTAGTGTAAACATCTGTGTTTTCCTATAGTATTAGGTGGGTCACAATTCACAGGTTGAGAACAACTGGCTTAGGTATCTTAAGTGAGGAAACTTGTTAGCATAGAGTAGATAACTTTTCTAAAAACCTAAAACTTACCTTTAATTATATAAGGTAGAGAGTCAGTTAAATTGGCCAAAAAAAGAAAGTTGTTATTTGTCCAGCAATGTTCTGATAAAGCTTATTCCTGTGTTGCTTATTTCTGACACTGTCATGAAAGGACATGTAATGTCAACATGAATTGAGACATTCTTCATGCTCAACAATTTCTGAAAGATGTTCAGTTTTTGGATGAGTATTTTTAAGGAAAAATAAATGCAAAAATAAGTGCTATTATGTTTCCATTTGTAGAAAGGAAGAATAATTTGATAAGAATACTCAATACTTAAGACAATAAAATTTTAAATACAATAGTAGAAAACCTATGTTCATCTAATTTTAAAATATCAGCTGTCAGAACAAATATCAGCATGGAGGACACTTATCAGCATGGAGGACACTGGCTGTTCTGTCTTCACTGAAAATGTGAGAATGGGAACAATGTGGAATTCTTTTAAATATCTACAAGGACTCTATTATTCAAAAGAGAACCAAATGCTGATTATTATAACTTAATAGATACATATCCTCTAAGACTTACGATTCTTCATATCCTCAAATTATTGATATTCTCAGTTTCAGATTATGCAGAATTCATTTGAGGTAAAAGCAAATAAGCCTTGTCAATTTGTGTATAAAATATACAAGGAAGGAAATTTATCTCCTAGGTTTCACTACTCTATTAATTAATGAAAATTTCTTAGCAATGCTGTCCTTTCCACCATGAAATATTAGTGGAACACCAACAAATGAGCATCAATTTCTATGCCTGAAACTGTTTGGGGTTTTTTGTTGTTTTTGTTCTCTAACAGAAAAAAGTACATCTCTATAACAGTTGAAATCATGAAAATATTTCCACTCTCACCCAATCCCTGCAGAACATTGGAAAACTGGAAGCATGCTCATTTTCTGGAAGTACCGTGCAAAGTACAGAAAGAGGCAGTGTTATTTGTACACAGATTTTCCTCAAATACTCCAAACTGGAGCAGGATAGCATTTCTTTCACCTACTGTGAACCTACCCTTTAAATAATGTTGAAGTTCCTTGAGTATTTCCAAGAGACTCCCAATAGGATGAAGTCAGCATTGATCTACTGGGCATTGCCAAGAATCATTAAATCATCCACACAAAGCTACAATTAGAGTATGCATGTATCTTCAGATATTCTGTAGGGGCTTGTTTAGCAGTTATGATGAACAGAGTTTACAGTGAGTTTGTTTTCCTTCCTGTTATTTTCCATAATTGAGCACAATCGAAATTGACTAATTAACTTTATTTTCATGTAAAAATCCCAAAGGCGCTTGACATTTAACAAGTTCAAACCTGAGATGGTCTTTCTCTACCCCATTCCTAAGCCTAACTTTTCTCATGTGTTCTTCTTAGGAAATCAACTCTTCTAGACTTTGGTAACTGAAGACTACATTGTATCCATAGATTTCTTTCCTTGTCTATGATTAAGCTCAAAAGTCAGGTCAGAAATTATTCGTTACTTGCTTGGACTTACATAACCTCCTGGCATTCTCTCCTACAACAAACAGCCCGACTTCCCTTCTGGACCAGCGACTTCCGGTCCAGATAAGAGCTTCCATCCTGCCCCGGAGTTCCCATTTGGACAAGAGAACTCCCATCTGGACAAGAGAGAGAGACTTCCTGAATCTGTCAGCTCTTTCTGAACCAAGTACACTGATAAGACCAAGAAGGAACCACAAGGAGATGGGCAGACGTCAAGGCAGAAGTACATACAACAAAATGAAGAGCAATACCGCATCACCAGAACCTAGCCTGCCTCCAACATCTAGACCTGAACATCAAAAATTGGAAGAAGCAGAAGAAAGTAGCCTTATGAGTAACATCATGAAGAAGGTAGAGGCTTGTGTAGAGGAAAAGACAAAAAAATTGGAAGAACGTTGTAAAAAACTAGAGGAAAGGGCAAACAAATTAGAAGAAAACAATAAAGCCCTGGAAGAAAACAATAACGTTCTGGAAGAAAACAATAAAGTACTGGAAGAAAACAATAAAGTACTGAAAGAAAATCATGAAAAAGCAATAAAACAAACAAAGAAAACAGTCCAAGACCTGAAAAGGATAATTGAAAAAATAAAGAAGACACAAACAGAGGGAATGCGGGAAATAGAAAACCTGAGTAAAAGATCGGGAACTTCAGATGCAAGAATAACCAACAGAATGCAAGAGATGGAAGAAAGGATCTCTGGTATTGAAGATATAGTAGAAGAAATAGTTTCATCAGTCGAAGGAAACACTAAAGCCAACAAAGTCATGAACCAAAATGTCCAAGAAATTTGGGACACCATGAAAAGACCAAACCTATGAATTATAGGGATAGAAGAAGGTGAAGAATACCAACTCAAAGGCACAGAAAATATATTCAACAAAATTATAGAAGAAAACTTCCCCAACTTAAAGAAGGAAATGCCTATGAAGATGCAAGAAGCCTATAGAACACCAAACAGACTAGACCCCAAAAAAAAGTCCCCTCGACACATAATAATTAAATAACTAAATATACAGAATAAAGAAAGAATATTAAGAGCAGCAAAGGAAAAAGGCCAAGTGACCAATAAAGGTAAACCCATCAGAATAACACCTGATTTCTCAATGGAGACTTTGAAAGCCAGAAGGACCTGGACAGATGTAATGCAGACACTAAGAGACCATGGATGTCAGCCCAGACTAATATACACAGCAAAACTTTCAATCATCATAGACAGAAGGAACAAGACATTCAAAGACAAAGCCAGATTTAAACAATACCTCTCCTACAACAAACAGAGCCATCAAATCCAATTTCCACACTGATTTAAGATTGAAACTTAAATAATATACCGCCACCTTTTACCACCATTCCAAATGTAAACTCTCTTCTTCTCCTTGTTCCTAACTTAACAACTAATATTCTTAATAATCTTAGATCCTATGTTGAGAAATAAACATAATAATTAGCTGAACACAGTTAAAAGGATTTTTCATTATATCTGTATGTCATTTTACTGCACTGTTAATTGTTTCATGGTTCTCTTAGAATATCTTAGTAGATTGAAAGAAGCTCAGTTATTGTTTATGTAAAGAGTAATATTTGTGTTTCTAACTAGAGGAAAATTCAACCTCACCAATTCAGAGTCCCGAAGGGTTTGATTTTACCATTTTCCCAACTTGACTGTCTATGGTATATATTTTCTCGTCTGAATAAAGCCAGAAGGAAATACTTGACCATGGGTTTTGTACATGAAATTACTTTTGGCTAGAAATTTAAGTGGCATATGTTATTCTCAATTAAAAACTAAAAAAATCTGACAATATGGAAGGATATATTTCTACAAGGGAAAACATAGATACTAATCAGATGATAGTTTTTCTACTGCACATCCTCCGCCATTTACCTGTTATTCCTTTTTGTCATTTACAATACACTCTCATGTCCATAAATGTACAAAATACTAAAAATGGATTGGCATCCATTCTTTATTTAGGTACCAAATGCATGATATTTATGTCTCATGTTTTTATTATATTGCCAAAGTACAATTTTTGTTTGATGTATTGTCATTATAAAGCATATGAATGTTTAAAAATATCCAAATTATATGTCTGGTCCATTAAAAGCAATGGATAGACTTATGTTTCTGCACAATGTTCACTGAATATTTCCTTCTGGAGCAGAACATAATAGTGACATATACTTCAGTATGCATATGGTTCATCTAGTGAGTGTGAGATGCTTCTAATTCTCACTCATGATTTGTATCAAGGATACATCATCCATGTGAATAACTACATGCCTGATACCACATCCTGTACTGAAGTGTGCTAGCAGGCTTTATATAACTGACAGAAAAACACGAAAAGCCACTGGAAACTACTAATACCAGCCACGAGCTGGCATTAATTCTGTAAAGACTAGGATTAAGAAATAAATACATATATGATGGGAATAAGCATTGTTGTTGTCTTTAAGTCTTTATGATTCACTGAACTGTAACACTGTAACCCAAAATAGTACACTATACATCACTGTACACAATGAGACAAATTCATGAGACTGAAATCATTCAGTCTTAAAGAAGAAACTCCCAAGGGACTATTTGGGCAGCAGAGTTTATTTAAAAAAGAACTGTTCTAAACAAATAAGAAATCAGGAATTTGCAAAAGTTCCTTTAAAGTCAGGTGAAATTAAGATACAGCATTGACTTTGTTTCAGGTTCATTTATTTGTCAATCTGGAAGGATTGAATTACTTAAAACTGTTCTGTCATCTAGAATTACAGGGTCAGGTATTATTTCTTTCCTGTTGAGAGGTCCTTACATCCAATTAAACAGGTATTGGTTACAATATATGAGTGCCATTATTGCACTTTTTAGGATATCTGCCATGCTGGTCATTGTTGTGGTTCATAGTAATCACAGATGAGTAGGGATATTGGTTGCCTCCCTATCTTGGAAGTTTTTGAAGCACATTACAGTACTATGGAAAGCTATTCCTCAGGGAAAGAGATTTTTGCATCAGATTCATCTCCTCTCTTTTGTGTCCTGTGTCTGGAGTGTATGGTGTCTTCGCCAAAAGAAATTTACCTTCAATATCTAGGAGAAAAGTAAGGGCAGCATAAATAGCCTACATTGTTTTAGGAGTCTCTTGGAGTGCTCTGACAAACAGCTGGAAAGGAAGATTCTCTCTCCTGAGGTCATGAGAAAAGTCAAAGTTCTTAAAAACAATGCCATATTCTTTAGGTCTTTGAAGTGTTTGAATATTGCCAATCTACCTTTTTTCTCCATCATTTCTATATCATATTTTCCTTTCTTCTTTTAGAAAGAGATTGACTATGACCAATAACAATTTTTAACCAAATCCCCTAAACAAAGACAAATATCCATAATCCATTTTTTGAGAATGTAGACATAGTTTTCCAGACTACTTTCTGTTGAATCGAGGCACTGTTAATTTTATGGGACCCTGAGAAAATTTATAATTATGGTCAAGTCCAGACTTGAGTAGTCTGTGAGGCTGGATCATCTCAACCAGGAGCCTTGAAGCCTTTCTGTATTCAGAACTCAGAGGAAACTGCAGCAAGGGAACTCTGAAATGTTGGATAATCTGGACCATCTGTTCCCATTGGAGATTTTTCAGATTTTTCAAATCTGATATTTCTTAACACAGAAAGAATCCACAGCCTCTCATTTCCTATGTAAATAAAAGCATAACCTCTTCTCCAAAGTAGTTAATTTAGGATACCTCTTACAATGACAATGATTATAATGGTATTGATGATTTTTTAACATAATGAGAAATTCCTGAAAACAGCAATTCATTAATTAAAATTGCTTATATTATACCATTTTCCAAAGTAACATATGTTATTTTTTGATGTTTAGAAAACTTTATCAACCAAAACTTGATAATCAAAATTCAATTTATATTTTTGGGGGGATTTTTTTATTATTATTATTATTATTTTACAACGCCATTCAGTTCAACATAATAGCCACAGATTCCCCTGTTCTCCCCTCTCGCCCCCCTCCCCCAGCCCCCCCATTCCACCTCCTCCAGATCAAGTCTCCTCGAGGACCGGGGTTGACCTGGTAGACTCAGTCCAGGCAGGTCCATTCCCCCTCCAGACCGAGCCAAGTGTCCTGCATAAGTCCAGGATTCAAACAGCAACTCATGCAACGAGCCAGGACCTGGCACAATGCACAGCTGCTCCAACAGATCAAGCAAATGACTGTCTCACCATTCAGGGGCCTGATCCAGTTGGGGCCCTCAGCCTTTGGTTCATAGATCCTGTGCTTCCATTCATTTGGTAATTTGTCCCGGTGCTTTATCCAACCTTGGCTTCAACAATTCTCGCTCATATAAACTCTCCTCTTTCTCACTAATTAGACTCCCAGTGCTCCACCAGGGGCCCAGCCGTGGATGTCTGCCTTCAGATTCCTCAGTCCTTGGATGGGGTTTATGGCACCACTATCTGGGTGTCTGGCCATCCCATCACCAGAGTAGGTCAGTTCTTGCCGTCTCGCGACCATTGCCAGCAGTCTTTTGCGGGGGTATCTTTGTGGATCTCCGTGGGCCTCCCTAGCTCTCTGCTTCCTCCCCTTCTCACCTTCTCATGTGGTCTTCATTTACCATGGTCTCCTATTCCTTGTTCTCCCTCTCTTTTCTTGATCCAGCTAGGATCTCCCACTCTCTTTCCCTCGACTGTCACCCTTCATTGTTCCCACTCATGACCAGGCTGTTCATGTAGATCTCGTCCATTTCTCTGTGTCTTTTTTTGGGGTCCCGTTTTCCAGGTAGCCTCACTGGTGATGTGAGTAGCAGTCCAGTCATCCTTGTTCGACATCTAGCATCTTCCTATGAGTGAGTACATACCATATTTGTCTTTCTGAGTCTGGGTTACCTCACTCAGGATGATTTTTTCTAGATCCATCCATTTGCCTGCAAACCTATGATGTCATGGTTTTTCTCTGCTGAGTAGTATTCCATTGTGTATATGTGCCACAATTTATTTATCCATTCTTCAGTTGAAGGGCATCTAGGTTGTTTCCAGGTTTTGGCTATTACAAACAATGCTGATATGAACATAGCTGAGCAAGTGCTCTTGTGGTATGATTGAGCATTTCTTGGGTATATGCCCAGGAGTGGTATAGCTGGATCTTGGGGAGATTGATTCCCTATTTTTCTAAGAAAGCGCCATATTGATTTCCAAAGTGGTTGTACAAGCTTGCATTCCCACCAGCAGTGGAGGAGAGTTCCCCTAGTTCCACATCCTCTCCAGCATAAAGTGTCTTCAGTGTTTTTGATCTTAGCCACTCTGACAGGCATAAGGTGGTATCTCAGAGTTGTCTTGATTTGCATTTCCTGATGATTAGGAAGTTGAGCAATTCTTAAATGTCTTTCAGCCATTTGGGATTCCTCTGTTGAGAATTCTCTGTTTAGTTCTAAAGCCCATTTCAAAATTCAATTTATATTTTAAAAACCAATGTATTTGGTTATCTTCATTTTCATGACCTAAATGGATTTGTCTGCTAATGAAAGTCTCAGAATTGGTCTAATTTAATAATTCTCCAAGGATTTTTTTAATGCTTTTTAACAGCCACTCATTTATCAAATTATAATCATCACTCACAGACTGAGTGGAAGGATTCAGTGTCCTGACCCCTGTATCTATAATGTGTGATATTATCAGAAGGATGATTGTTTATTTTTCTATCTCTTCCAGAGTACAGAGTTAGTGGCAAGCTACAGTAATGCCCTTATAACATGTAACCAGACAGCATAGCATTCCTGAGAATATTACACAGTTCATTCAGAAATTAAAAATTAGAACTACAATGTGACAAACAACACTAGGTATAGACCACAAATACGGAATCAATACTTTAATGATATTTGTGTTCTGGTATTCATTTTAGCACTAAACACAACAGCAAATATAGAAAGAAAAGCCATAAAAATCCAGCAATAATCATATGGAAAGTATATTTGAATATACAACTGACTATTATTTAGGTTTCAAAAAGAGAGTTCCTTCTATCAGCCACATTGTAAATAAACATGAGTGATAGTGTGCTGAGTGAAATAAGACAGAAGTGGAAATGAAAGTATTGCATGACCTATTTTACAAATAGATTCTTTTAAATAAAAGAATGTAAATATGCAGATATAGAAAATACAAGTTTAGCCTAAAATCAGGGGGAAATAAGTAGAAAGGAGTAAGAAAGAGAGCAACAAGACAGCAAGTATAAGGCCAACATGCTTTGAGGCCTAGAGCAAAACATAGTCAAAAGCCAATGAAATTGTACAATAATTATGGTTTTGTTTTAACAATAAGTTCTTAGTTTTTCTTGTCAAAAAGTATATGAATGATGACAGACATGTTAATTGTATTAATATTCTTTTCCATAGTAGAAATTATCTGTATGCCATAACATCATATAATGAACCTCAAACATATATACTATAAATTTTATTTTTAAAAAGATTGTTGTCTAACTCTGCTCAGAAGGACATAAATACTATTTATCTACTCCAGATATAACACTAACTGCAGACTACTCCAGTCCATCTTAGTAAAAGAATGAATTTTTTGCTGTGTGTGAGGGTTTTCTTATAGGAGCATCACAGAAAAGATCCAGTCCATCTGGGTGACGACTTAATAGAAGTGGTATTTGGGGGCCCCACATTTAGTGAATATTCCACCATCTTTCTACTCTAGTATATAGCAAACACACATGTACCTGAGATGCAAAAGGAGCAGTGGTAGAATCTTAGACAAGTGTCTGCTGACCTTCCCTCGCTTCCTTCAATTAAAGTCTTAGTAGATTCTTTGCTATTACCATAGAATGAACTAACACTGTGTTGGTGTGTTTATTTTATTGCAAATGAAAAAAATAAATTAGGCATTCTGTTGGTCACCAGAGTAACATCTCTTCCTTGATGGCAATAATCATGCAAGTCTCAGAGAGATAATTTTTTCCAAACATTGAGTGCCATAAACACTTGAAAGTATACAAGTCATCAAAGAAGTTAGCATAAATCAATGAAGAGAATGATAGCCAAAGAATAAAAGATCTAGAGAGAAGAGATTCTCAAGCAAAATCAAGGTGTAGTTCCTTTCAAAACCCTTCATTAAGAGTGACAAAGGAGTCTTTGTCCTTGAGCTCCAACAAAGCTACTCAAAAATTCTACAACTCCAGATTTAAATGTAGCAAGGCAAAATTTGTATTATAGAGTTTGAGTATTGCCTCTCTAGAGCAAAAATAACTTCAGCTATCTTCACTCACCTTAATAATCTTTAATGCCCCACTTTGTATCTAACCTAACATCCTTACAATTCCTACATAAAATATTTGGAATGTATTAACATGGTTCTACAAACCAATGTGTTAATCTAAAACTGATTATCAAATTCCAGATTTCTGATGACTTAAGAAACTCCATAATTAAAAGTTTTCACCCAAGTAGGTGGTATTAGGATCTTTTTCTTCTATGGTCTATCTTAACAGAGATCATGACATTTAAGGATATGCCTACATATGTCTGCTTATGTTTGTTCCGTGTTCTCGTTTCACTAAAATGCTTATAAATCCTTACTCTTATAAATTTAGATTTTTAAATCACCTCAAATTCCCTTTCATTTGTAATGTGACAGGATTTTAAGGCAGAGGCTCCTGCTCTATCAACATCAACAAGCAAGCTTTGGCACCAGTTCAAACTCACCAATGAAGAGTTAAATAATAGTAACTACCAAGGAGAGGAACTTTTATCAATGTAGCCATGTTAATGAGTAAGTAACTCAAAGTACATCTTTAGGACACTGACATGAGCTTTGAATTTGAATAGAAAAAACTTGAGACAAAGGTAAAAGAGATCTACATAATTAGGCATGCTGTTCAAGATGTGGGCACATTGACTAACGTTTCTGTACTGACCATACAACTGAGAAGTCCCTACTACTCAAAGTGACAACCTGGTTCTCAATAGATGATTCCTGATTCCTAGAGTACAGACTCTCCTTCAGAGAAAATTACCCCTATATGGAAGATGGTTCATCTTGTGAAACTTTCCTATTCTTGGATTACAAGGTGGCTGAAGATTTGAAAGAGCTTATCTCTCCACACTTCAGTTTTAAAGGGACATGAAATGAACAGTATGAACATCCATGATTCAGAGGCCTATAGAGTCAACAGGAATCTGACCCCAAGTACAAGGATGCAGTTACCTTATAGGTCCAAATAAGAAGGTGATGTTTTTAACAAGGGCAGCTTCTGGGTTCCCATTATATTTAGACTTAAAACTTTTTTTTTAATTAGGTAAATTTCTTGTTAAAAGAAAAACAGGTATGACTAGAACTATGAATGTTGTTTTTCCTGTTAAAGGTACTAAAAAATTATATTACATTGTTAAATGAGCTGTATACATACAATACAACAAGAACAAGAGTAGAAGTATGTACAGTATGTTCTAACAAAAATAACCTTAAATTTGTATCAATATACAAAAAACATATTAATGTAAAATATTTAAAACTAGTAGTTGCTTTTTTGGTTTAAAAGTAGATTCAATAATCTACCTTTTTTCCCTATGTCTATATTCCACTTATTTCTTTTTAGAACAAGATCCCTGAATCTACTCTCTTTTGTTAATCTTTTTTCCTGACCATTACCAATAACAACATGTAACTAAGTCCTCTAAACAATGACAAATGTCCATAACCCACAGAAAAATTTAAAAAAAAAAGACACCCATCCCACCTTGTGGTAATATGGGCACCATATTCTTAAAATTACCTTTTGCTGTCTGAGGGTGACAACAGATTTAGGGGACCCTGAAAAAAATTGGGTTAATTGTAAAGTCCTGAGAGCTAGCTGTATCATTTGTTATCCAGTCTCTGTGTAATGGGAAAGTGCAGGGCTTGTCTCAAGTCCTGGTTAGAGTAGTCTGTGAGGATAAGCCATCTCAGCTAGCCATCTTGAAATTGTCCTGAGCATTTTGTAGCCCAAAGCCAATCTTTGGGTGCTGTTTAATCAGCTTAGTGGCATTACCAAAATCCAAGTGGAATCTTCATTGTAGGGCCCCATCATATTTTTGGAGACTTCAGAGATTCCTATTAGGAAAGTTTATCATTCACTGTAGAATACTTAAACACCATTAATATCAAAACAGAAAGTTTAAATTTTATGGTAGTACTAGACCTAAAGAAAAGATTTAAAGAGTCAAAAAATAAGTTTGAGGGGTAAGAAATTTGTGACAATAATAGTCCCTCAATTTTGGTTTTCTTCTGTCACATATCTAAGATAATATCTTCCCTCTGCATTAAAATCCCTGTAGGGGAATGTATAGAGAGTAAAATAACCAGATGCAATCAAGCTATGGATCCAAATGATCCATATGTGCATCCCATAATTTCTTTTCCATTAAAGCCAATTCTCTCTCACCTTCAGCTGATAATTCTCTACTTAAGTTCTTGTCACATTTTAAGGTTTGAAACAAATTACTCAGTTCCTGAGTTGTTAATCCAATTGTAGGCTGTAGCCAGTTAGTGTCTCCCAGTAATTTTTGAAAGCCATTAAGAGTCTGCAACTGATCTCTCCTAATTTGTTCCTTTTGGTGTTGAATTTTTTGTAAACATATTTTATATCCTAGATAATAATAATAATAATTAATAGAATCACTTCTTTGTATTTTTTCAAGAGCAATTCTAATTCCCAAAAAGGCAAATTTTTCTTTATTTCTTCAAACATTTTCTCTAAAGTATTCACATTTGAATCAGCTAATAAGATATTGTCCATACAGTGGTAAATTATAGATTAAGGAAACTGTACAACAGTCATTTCCAACAGCTGTTGTACAAAATATTGGCACAGGGTGGGACTATTTGAGATCCCTTGTGGGAGAACCTTCCACTGATATCTCTTAACAGGCTGAGAATTATAAGTAGATACCTCAAAGGCAATTTTTTCTCTATCCTTTTCTTGTAAATGTATAGTGAATAAATAATCTTTTAAATCATTAACTATAACAGACCATCCTTTAGGTTATAGAGAATGCAGGGGAATTCCAGGCTATAAAAAACTCATTGATTGAACACCTTATTAAAAGGCTCTTAGATCTGTTACCATTCTCCAGTTTTAAGATTTCCTTTTAATTAAAACATTGGAGAATTCCAAGAACTGTTGGATTCTTCAATATGTTGAGCATGTAGTTGCTTCTGTACCAACTGTTCTAAGGCCTGTAATTTTTCTGATGTCAAAGGCCATTGTTCCACCCAGACAGGTTTAAAGGTAGAGCTGTTGGTACCTTTGAAAGTTCAACAGTTTTGTGCCCTGTTTTTGTACAATCTGGATGGTCAGTGACTGTTCTTTATAATACGTTCTAGTATTTTTCTCAGAAACATGTCAGTTTATTGTTTATTTCTGAGATTGGAGGAATGTTAATTTGCATATTCCATTACTGTAACAAATCATGTCCCCATAAATTCATTACTGTATTAGCCACATATGACTTTTATTTTCCTCTCTGTCCTTCTGACCCTATACATTCAACCTATCTCATGCATCATTTTACCTGAGATAAAGTTCCAATCCCTAAAAGCTGAACATTTACCTTCTGAAGAGGTCAATTTGAATGCCAATATTTGGGTGCAATTATTGTTACATCTGTCTCCTGTGTCTTCAAGCCCTACAATTACAATATCTTTTATTCGTACCTTTAGCTTTGGTCTTTTATCACTTAGATGTCTGCCAAAATATTCACTTCATGGTTTCCCCTGATTTTTTTTTTAATCTTCTAAAGCTATCCTATTATCCAGAGCAGTACAATTTTTTACAATAGGCATTAGATCCTTTAATTGCTCTGGTGAGGAGTTTGCTCCACTGTGACAGGGAGTAACTAAACCAAATTTGACATGGGGGCCTGTAAGAGGCCCCCAAGGCATTTCCTGATGGTAAATTGTTTCCCTATCTGTCTCTTGTTGATCTGCATTCATTGGTGCAATCTGGTCCTTTGCCACCCCTTCTGCATTCTGTTTGGATTATTTCTAGAAAAAACATTATGTCTAGGAGTGCCTTGTCTACAGTCCCTTTTTAGGTGACCTTGGTTGCTACAATTAAAATGCCTGACATCTTGATTTTTCTCCAAGCCTCTGGAAATCGCATCTCCTATCTAAGCATCATCATGGTTATGAGATTTAATATTGAGTGTCTCTTGGATCCATTCCTTTATGAGTGCTGATATTGCCTTTAAAGGCCTATTTATCCCTTTGCATTGCGAACTAGCATTTTCAAAAGCCAAAATTTCAATTATTATTTGTCTAGCTTCTGAATTTGGTATCATCCTATTTACAACTGAATTCAATCTTTGTAAAAATAAAAATCAGTAAAGGTTTCTTTTGGGCCCTGTATAACTTCAGTAAGTGACTCAGTTCTCTTTCTGACTTCTTCAATTCTATTCTAAGCATTCAAAGCTGCCACACATCATACAGCCATGGTGTATTCATCATATATAGATTGTCTTTGTACAGCCACATAATTGCCCTCTCCAAGAAGTTAGCCTTGGGAAATTTCAATACCTCTAGCCCTACTTCATTGTTCAATGGTCCTAGCCTCATCTTTCCACCAGCTCCTCCACTCTAATTGAGGACCAGGTTCCAATACTGCTGTAACCAAGTATTTCCAGTCTCATGGAACAATTATTTCACTAGTTGACCATAAATTTAACATCTGCTTCACAAAAGAGACTATGACTTTCTTAAATCTCCTCAAATCTAACATTGCCACAAGAGTCCAGTGAGGGCTTCCATAGTCTTGGGGATATCTGTCATTTGGTGGTTGTTCCTGCATGGTAACTGGATAAATTAAGGTTGGTTGTTTGATAACCCTGGGCTATTCCTTTCTAATTTTATAATGTAATGATGATGTTAGTTCTTTAAATTTCTCTGTTTCTGTGTCTGAATATCTCTTTTATTTGTGTTAGTAAGTTTTTCTAAGGTGTGTAACATTTGAATAGTAAGTTTTTCTAAGGTTTGCATATTGTCAGTCACCTTTTTGCTATCTTCAGCAGTAAATATTTCTATAACTTTTAACTTGTCAGTCAAAATTGTGTTAATCGCCTTAGTAATTATTTGCAAGTCTTGCATGCTATCACCAGTAACCTTTTCTAAGACTTGTCTCTTTAGAATAGTAACTTTTTCTAAGGTTTGCATATTATCAGTAGTAACCTTCTTGAAGGCCTACTGTATCTTGGCATTCATATCAACCAACTTTTTTAGGGATAAAACAAGAATTATCAAGCCGATAATGATTACAATTAATATTATGCAAATCACAGCTAAGTAAATTATCCCCTCATTTAATTGTTCCATTTTTAAATCATCCAGTGTGTAATCATACAGAGACCTAACTCCCTCCATCGTAATTTTTTTTTACATTTTTTTAATATAGGAAAAGCTTTCTTTTTATCTAACTCCTCCTTTAAGAATTCCTAATTGTCTCACCAAATCAGCTGACATTGATGGTGAAATGTGAGGTGTCGCACATCTGAGCAGAGATCATAGGTGGTGCTCAGCCTGACTGCGGTCAACTGCTATTCACTGTGTGTCAGTAGCCTGAGGAGGGGGTCCAGGGAAAGCCCACAACCCATGGGAAAGAAGAAGTCAAAGAGCAAGACATCTGCATGGGGAAACATGCAAAATCAGCTAACTCCAGTGGTGTTTGGAGCCCAAGTGCCTGTGGCATTTGCTGTAAAGAGGCTGAAACAGAAAAATCCCAGACTCAATCAAAGGCTCTGAGAAAAAAAAAGAAAAACCTAGCCAGTGAGGTGGTCACTCTGGAAGGAGCCCTCATGTGCAGCTTAGGCCTCTGCCAGTGGGTACAAAGCCAAGGGCAAGTGGCTTTTTTGTGAATTTGTGCTCTATGTGTGGTACCACATGAAGTGAGATCCTAATTAGTATGATCAATAAAAACCAGAAAAATATCAGGGTAATAACCTGAAAGATCGGAGAAGCAAAGGAGCATGCACTAGAGACATCTTACCTCTTCAAATCCTCAGACTGAAAGGGGACCACGATCATATCTCCACCCCTCCTTATATTCCTGTCTCCAGATCCTGAGTGCTGGGATCAAAGACATTAGCCTCCCAAGTGCTGAGATCAAAGTTGTGATCTCCCAAAGCTGGCGTTAAAGGTGTGAGCCACCCAAATGCTAGGATTAAAGGCATGTGCCACCATCACCTGGCCTCTATGGTTAACTAGTGACTAGCTCCACCCTCTGATCTACAGGCAAGCTTTATTTGTCAGAAAACTAGCAAAATATCATACAACTTGTCAAAAAAAACATTAAAAAAGAATAAAATGATTAATAACTAAATGTTATTCTGCTATATGTGTAGATCAATGCCTTATCCAGTCATCATGAAAGTGGCTTCCTCTGAGAGCAGATGGGAACTTGTACATAGACCCACAGCCAGACATCTACAGCAGAGAGAGTGTAATTGGTAGTCTCCATCAGACCCCTCCTCTCAGAGTTCAGGCAATCCCCCGGAAGAGGATGTGGAAAGATTTTCAGTCAGAAGGGATGAAGACCAGAAGACCAAGTTCCTCTGAATTCTTTAAGCTATGAACTCACAGAGACTGATATAGGAAGCACGGGGCCTATATCAGTCTTCAATTGGTCCTCTGCTTATAGTATAGCTACTAGTTTTGTGTTTTTATAGGACTCCTGACTATGAGAACAAGTGGGTCTCTGACTCTTGTACCTGATCTTGGGACTCTTTTCCTTCTGTTGGGTTGAGGTGCCCTGCTTCTTATGAAAGTTTTTGCATCATCCTTTTTACTGTATTTTGTCATTTTTTTGATTGTTATCTATTAGAAGCCTGTTCTTTTCTAATGAGAGACAGAAAGGCAGTATATCTGGTGGGGTGGAGGTGGGGAAATACTGGGAGGAGTAGAGGGAAGGGAAACTATAGTCAGGATGTATTGTATGAGAAAACACCAAAGAGTATTTTCAACCAAAATAAAGACAGAGGAGGACCATCAAATGTGGAAAGAAATATAAAAATGATAGTTGCAAAACGCATTTTGATTAAGAATAACAGGAAAAGGAAGCACTTTGGAATGGAAAAGAATTTTAGATTGTAAATTAGTTTGTCTCTAACAGTAAAGGATTTTTCCAAAATGTAAGTGCATAAGGATGAAGCTAGGAGGGTTAACTCTGTTGTACATTGCATAAAAGATAAAATGTAAAGATAGTGTGTATATGATTAAGTTCACTAAATTGAAGGCTAGTAAATATTCCTTAGGTCAAAATTAAATACAAATTAATCCTGATTTACACTTACAAAATTAAGGTTTTATGTTTATTTTAAAAGAAAAAAAAAGCTTGGAAAACAAAGATTTTTACACTCTATTCATCCATGGAGTGGATTATTTGAAACACGCTGAGTAGAATTTATTCAAGTACCATGAGGACATCATTAAAATATCTTAATGCTAAATTCATATGTTTCCTATAGGGTTGAAATTTCCCTAGTCAGAATGTCATCACCTCAAGAGTAGAGAATATTATGCTTGGAACAATTTTTCCTGCTTGAAGAACTCTTGCTAAATTATATATTTTTGAGTATGTTGTCTTTGTTGCTGTTTTCCTATTGTTTTGTTTTATGAGGAAAAAATGAATTTGGGTAGATAAGGAGGTGAGGTATATCTTGGAAGTGATGGGGAGGATAGAATATAGCAAAATACATTGAATGAAAACCTGTAAAATTTTTAAAAATTGAATTAGTTTTGAAATGATTCAGAATTATGTTATATTAAAATACTTTAAACTATTTTACTTATTTAAAAGTTAAAATTTGATAATTTTAATAAATGTGACAGAAATATCTACCTCTTAAAAGTACTGTTAAACCTCACATAAATGGTGATTTGAGGTCTAGGAAGATGGATCAATAGGTAATAGGGTTTACTGTGCAAGCATGTTGTGCAAACCTGAGTTTGAATTCCCAGTATCCATGTAAAAAGTCAGCATCACCAGTAACCAAAGCATAGTAGTGGTTGGAGACCAGAGTATCACTGGGACTTGCTGGATAGGACCCTGACATTAAGTGAGAGATCCTATCTTAAAATCACTAAGTTGGAATGAGAAAGCAAAATAACTGATATGTTCTTCTGGACTCCATCTCTCTCTCTCTCTCTCTCTCTCTCTCTCTCTCTCTCTCTCTCTCTCTCTCTCTCTCTCACACACACACACACACACACACACACACACACACACACACACACACATTCTGTGAGCAATGAGCAAATTTACCACATGGATTAAAGGCTTCACTTAAAATCAAAACTTTCTGAGCAGCAATATGGAATATATGTTTTCCTGTGATTATGGCAAATAAACTTACATTTGCCACTTTTAACCATTAAATAAAAATGCATTAAAAGTAGTAAAACATATTGAGCATATTTTGGAGAGCATAAATATATTTTCAACAAAGGATTTATACAAATATAGAATTTCCTCTGCAGATAGAAAGTCAAACTACTATTAAAATTTATATATCTGTAAACACTAAAGGTTGTTATGTTACAGTGATTTAATTTGCTGAGTTAATTTTAATATATCTGTATGGATTAAAAATGACAAATAATTGATATCTGTCTTTAAAATGTGCATTAATGATTAGGAAATCTATATTTCTATGACAATAACACAAACTAATTACATTTCATTATTTAGCAGTATATTAGCCTACTATATATGATAATACAAGATTGGAAATTTTGATGTATTTAAATATTAAACACCAAATAATTTTCTGAAAAGCATTTATGGCCCTATGAATTTTCTCAGAGCACCTAAAACTTCCTTGTTTCTTAAGCTGTAAATAAAGGGGTTTAGCAGAGGAATCACAATAGTATAGAACAGAGAATATATCTTATCCTTATATTTACTTGGTCCAGACCCAGGGCTCACATACATAAAGAAAAGAGTGCCATAGAACAAAGAGACAGAGAGCAGATGGGCACTGCAGGTAGAGAAAGCTTTGCTTCTGCCCCTCTCAGTCTTCGTTTTCAGGATAGAAAAGAGGACACAGGCATAGGAGACTATGATACTCATAAAGGTAATAGCTTGTATGACAGCAGCAAAAATGAAAACCACTAATGCATTTATAGATGGGTCAGTGCAAGAAAGTGTATAAAGTGGCAAGATCTCACAGTAGAAATGATCTATTATATTGGACTTGCAAAATGTTAATCTAAATAATAATCCTACATGGACAAGTGGATGCAGAAAACCAATTATGTATGAAACACTTATCAGGTAAGTGCACACTCTGTTGGACATCACCACAAGATAGAACAGAGGGTTGCATATGGCAACATAGCGGTCATAGGCCATTGCTACCAGGAGGAAACATTCTGTAGTTGCACTGGATCCAAAAACATAATATTGGGCCATGCATTCAAAGAGGGAAATCATTTTACCACTGTCTAAGATATTGACAAGCATCCTGGGAGTCACTGAGGATGAAGTACAGGCATCTGCAAAGGCCAAACTTCCAAGGAAAAAGTACATAGGAGTGTGAAGATGGGGATCCTTCCAGATGAGAAAGATTAAACCAAGGTTGCCCACCATGGTGATGACATAGATGAAGAAGAACACCAGGAAAAGGGGGACTTGCAGCTCTGGACGGTCTGTTATTCCTCTGAGAACAAACTCAGTCAGCTGGGTCTTGTTTACCTCCATAACATCCCTCAGACTGCTCACTGAAAAGAGATTTAGATGAATAAATTATGACCAAGTTTAAAATAAGATAGAGTTGATGTCAGCATCACATCTTATCTCTCAGATGCTCATTAATTAACCCATGTGAGTATGGAATATTTGTTTTTACAAATACACCTAACATACAAAGACTTTTAGAATGATTTTGAGGTACAGCGAATTTAATGATATGTTTTTATGAGAAATATTAAGGAATAGCCTAAAGACACCAATAAGGTCTTAGAGTACTGTCATAGTCACTCTAAGTTATATAGATAGCTGTAATGTTTTATACGCAAGAAAGAATGGAAAATACTTAATGCATATGCACTACAGTTACTTTAAACAATACTGATAAAAGTACAAAACTGCATAATCAGTTTCTCAACTACTGCTTACATTCTTTATACTGAATAACAAAAACAGAAAAAAACTTTAGTTTTAATAATATATATATCATTCTTTCCTAAGACAAACAAAATGATAATAAATAAAACTCTTATTTTAGATAAATTTTTTAATTTCTTCTATAAAATTATATTGACCAATCATTGGCTCTTTTAGGAAACTAATCATTTGATTTCTTCTATATTATGATACTGCCATTCTTAGCTTATAACATAGAATCAATAACTGAAGTGATATAACTAAGAAGTTAAAATAACTGTTATAAGAGGAAACACACATGCTAATGCATACACTAGTGATTTGTTTGCATATTAAAGATCAATACAAGAACTGTCCGTACACTTGCCAGTTCTAAAAAGTATTCAGCTGACAATGTCTTTTAATAGTTTAATTACACATGCTTCTAAAAAGATTGTGGCAGTTCTCCAGTTGCTCCTATAATAGTACAAAAGGGGTTATCAAAGTTAGAATATAACATTTAAAAAAGAAGCCACAACTCTGCAACAAATGTCTTCATGCAAATAAGGATGCTGAGTGGGAAAAACAGTCTTCTATTTGGAAGAACATACCAATTGGTTATCCAATACTAAATGGCCTTGAAAACGCATACATGAAAGTACATAGACTGAGAACATTGTTTTTATGTACTAATTATGTATAAATATATTTATAAAACTAGGAATATATGTGTGTGTGTATTGTGTGAATAACAACCATTAAAGAAAAAGAAGCCATGAATTGGGAATAGAGCAGAGGTAAGGAGTATGAGAAGGGTTGGAGAAATGAAGGGGAGAAATGATTAAATAAAATATAATTTTATCTCAAAAATAAAATAAAACTTATAATAAAGAAATAAGACACAGTAGAAAGAATTCCAAGTGTCATGATTACATGTATTACATTTAAGTGTTCAAATTGTAAATTTTATTTAATAGAAAATCAGGTGAGGAGAACATAATAAAGCAAATGTCTATGACAAAGATAAACAAGGCAAATTAGACTCTTAAAAATATTTGAAAGTTTCACAAACTGGAAAATATTGAGAAGGATGGACTCTGTTGAAAGTTGGGGTAAGGAAGGGGACTCCAAATCAGCATCACCAGTCTGTCATGTATCCAATGACACATTATACATGATTATTAGCATAAGCTATGCTTCATATATTCAAATCCTTGATTTGCTGATCTACAATAGAAGTTGGTCATTTAGAAACAATAGCCCTAAGGATATAACTCTGCATGAGAATGGGAACAATTCTTGGATTCACAGACCCCCAAGCTTTTACAAAAAGGGCAGCTACCTGGATGACCTGCCTAGCTATGTTTTTGCTTCTCTATCATGTTGATAATTTCTTTATTAACTTAGCTAAATATTCCATACCGTAGACTGTGACTGCCAAAAACTAATTATCTCAAAACAAGTGCTTTCTAATTGCCCCACCCCAAACACACAATGTGGAAAACTGCAGGTAGAATTAATAAAAAGAAAATCCTGAAAAGAATAATCATGAGACAGTAAAACTATATGGATATGCTAAAGTATTTTTTCTGAAACAAGCTATGTATACTGTAGAAATTATTCCTTTTCATTTTTTTGTTGAGAATATGAAACACAAACTTTATTTGGGGTTTGTCTGAGCACAATAGCACATAAACTAACAGAAAAGCTGGTGATAAGTCTAACAATTATTCAGGTATTGTACACTAAATCTACAAAGGCACCAGATTATCCTTACTAAATACCTTATTAAATATCCTTATTGAATACCAAGAATTCAGCAGTGAAAGTGACTCTTTAGATATCTGATTTCATCCTTTCTACATATATCTAGGAATACTGTCTAAACCATGAACCAGATGAGGACAAATTATCCTAAGATGTCACCACACACTTCTATGGTTCTCAACAGTTGGAAAAAAATTTCTGATATAGGAACATTTGCTGTGTCAATATCAGAATACAATTACTAATTAAAATAACTAGCATATTGGTTCCATCACATTATCTTTTAGGAGTCTTTTTTTTTAACTTTCAAAAACTTTGAGTCTCAATTACACCTCCGAATTATTCAGTTATCTCTCATAATCCAAGTTATGAATTTTGTTTTAAATTTTTCTCTGCAAAATTTTGGCTTCTGCAAGAAGCATACACTCAGCAATCTATAAGTCTATGGTTTTCATTGAGGTCAACAAACAGCACAGTGAAAAGGCTAAGCATAGAGTTCTTTAAACATTCACATGATTGACTTCAAATTTCTGGTCTACAAGCACATAAGTGCGTATACATAAAGATTAAGAGGATCAGACAAGATGTTTCAGGTTTTATCCAATCAGTACTGCTTTCTATTCCATTTTGTAGATAAATCCCCTCAACAGAGATATCCCTTGTAAATTAGCAATTTTATGAAAATACTCTAAGTATTAAAAGATTCTGCTTTAAAAAAATAATTGCATCCAAATAAAACACTATATCCTCACCTAATTCCTATAAGGAGATGTATGGATGCGGATGCCATAGATTTAAGTCATCATGAAGAACTCTTATGGTGAAGAACAAAGATAACATAGGCATTTTTTTCTCTTCATGTTAATTTTCCTTAAGACAAGTTTGGATTGAATGATTTTTTTCACCTTAAGTGCTACTTGTGAAGCTAACACTGAAATTCCCTCAATACTAACTACTAAAAGAAAGAATCCCAGTAGAATAGACAGTCTCCAGATAGTACATAAAAATTTAGAAGTCACTATGAGAAAACTTATTATAACAATTGTTTCCACGTGTTTTCTTTATTTTGAAAACAAAAGCATTACAAACTAATGATAATAAAAACATGCATTCCACTGAGATTCTTCTGGTATTTTAGATGTAAATGACTTCCAACTAAGTTTGGCTTAAGATAAAACAACTGACAAGTACTGGAAAGACTGTGGGGAAAAGGGAACCCTCATTCACTATTGATTGGACTGCAAATTTGCCCAGCCTGTGTATAACTATATAGAGAGAGTTTAAATGAAATTTTCCATCTGGAATTTTAATGTTCCTTCTGAGAGCCAAAGACCTTTTTTAACAAATATCCCAACACCAGAAATAAGAAGACTTTATTTGAGTTGTTGGTCAGAGTTATCAAAGGATTTTCTAAAACACAGTTTCTAAAACATTGTAAGCTATTGGTGTTGCCTTTGGTTGCACCCCAGAGGCTGATGATGAGCTCCTACCACTGAAGACATAATGCCTGAGCTAGAACTGTCCTGAAAGACTTCTCCCTAAGAATAGGCTCTCATTTACCAAAATGATGCCATATAAGCTTCTAAAGGAGAAAATCAAGTAACAATCCTACCTAGTTATGATGCTTATGAACCACAACAATGAACAGCATGGCACAATAAAATTAAGCATGTAATAGTAGTACACATATCTTGGCATTTCCCCAGGACTAGTGAAGTCATGGATTTTGAAGGAGAACTGTAGCTGGAGTTTTTCTGTGTCCACCCAACTCGTACAGCCACGCAGACCCAAATAAACACACAGAGACTTACATTACCTATAAACTGTGTGGCAATGGCAGGCTTCTTGCTATCTAGTTCTTTTTTTTGGGGGGGGGTGGGGTTCGAGACAGGGTTTCTCTGTGTAGCTTTGCGCCTTTCCTGGAGCTCACTTGGTAGCCCATGCTGGCCTCGAACTCACAGAGATCTGCCTGGCTCTGCCTCCCGAGTGCTGGGATTAAAGGCATGCGCCACCAACGCCCGGCTGCTATCTAGTTCTTATAGCTTAAATTAACCCATTTCTATTAATCTATAAGTTGTCACTTGGCTCGTGGCTTACCAGTACTTTACATCTTGCTTCCTCTGTGTCTTGCTGGTGACTCCTGACTCAGCCTTTCTCTTCCAAGACTTCTCTCTGCTTATACCACCTGTACTATACTTCCTGCCTGGCTACTGTCCAATCAGCGTTTTACTTATCACTCAATCAAAACAACACATTCACAACATACAGAAAGACATTCCCAGTACTTCCCCTTTCTTTTTTTCAAACAGGAAGGTTTTAACTTTAACATAGCAAAATTACATATAACAAAACAACTATCAAGCAAGAATTATAGTTACAATATCTAGTCTATTTGTATTTGGCAAAATCAAAGAAAATATTCTATTTATCTTATATTTGTGAATCTAAAGTTTTATATCTATCTTTTCTCTTATCATAACCAAAGAAAATTATAACTATCTAGTCTTCAACTACATCAAAGATCTCGGAAGGATATAATACTAACTGAGAAATGGGAGAAGGACACAAGCAACTTTTGGGAGTCTTACAAAAGTAGACAGAGTCAGATGGCAGCCTAGACAGTCATCCAAAGTTCCTCTGTAAAGTTGAGGTATCAGTTTTCAGCCCACAGGCCTAGAGTCTCTCAGTCACCTCTCTTTGTGTCCTGTAGAATGTCTGGCATTTTCCTCTATGAAGCAGGAACCTGAAGAAGCATTTTGCCTTGCAAAGTTCAGTGGTCACCTACCTATGGGTCCTTCATGTCCATTCAATCAAGCAGTCTAGACAAGGACAGTTTCTTGCCCAAATGGTTATTTTTGCCAAGAAGAAGATAAACTCCATGTAGAGTGTCTCCAATGACCATTCTCCTATCTGAAGTAAATCAGTACTGCCAGGAGCAGACATGTCTCACTGCTCAGAAAGTCTAATTTTTTAAAACATTTTAAATCCCATATTCTGTAGGTCTTTCAAGTGTTTGAAGATTACCTACTTAATTGAATTATATCTATGTATACCTAGAAAACTTAACATGACTATAAGTTTGACTATCATAGAAGACTAATTATTAATCTGTATTTCTTAATTATCCATTACAACCTAAATGAGTTACATAAACATAATACCTCAAACAAGACTAGAAATATATATACACTATAACAAAATGAAGTTTAAACTTGTATCAATAAGCTAAAATCCATATCATTGTAAAACATTTCTAAACAAGTTGTTCTTTAAAAGTAGGTTCATTAATCTACCCTTTCATCCTGTCATTATCTATGCTATACCCTTTTTCTTCTTTAGAAAAAGATTTGCATTTATAATCAACCTATTTTAAATAAAAATAAATATTCATAAACAATATTTTTGGAATTTGGGTGTAGCTTCTCATACTACTTCCTGCTAGATGAGGGTGCTGGCAATCTCATGGGGATGAACCTACATCTACTACTTTACTAAAACCAGCATAATACCTAAATAACTCTAAACAGTTGTCAGCATACGCACAGATAAGTGTAGTCTTCATCCCTCATCAAGGAAACCTCTGTTTACAACATACAGAGACCATTACAGAAAACCACAACCAATCAAAATGCAGTTGTGGTACTCAGGCAATACATCTGTAAAATATACCTACACCTAAGGCTCAGGGAAGACTGTGGAAGAGGGGTCCAAAAAATTGTAATCAGAGAGATTACTTCTAAAGTTTCAGGGGGTATTTTGTGAGAAAGTATCTCCTAGTATTGTGTAGAAGCTATACCCAAAAAGTCTCACCAATATGGCTGCCAAACATGAACCAAAACAGGACAACAACAACAACAGGCATTCTAAAGGGAATAAAGAAAAGCCCATGAGGCCCAACCCTACACAAAGAATTATAGGCAAATAAGGAATGCTGAGAGTGGGTGAAATGGTCTTCCCCCTTAATATCAATTAATGAAAAAAGGTCATAAATTTGAATAAGAGCAAGGAAAAGTACATAGGAGGGTTTGGAGGGAGGAAATGGAAGGAGAAATTATATAATTATATTATCATTTTAAAAAAGAAAAAAGAGAGAATGAAGAAGAAATAAAGTCAGGTGGGGCAAAAAACAAAGTTTCAAACAGAGAGTATGAGTATTTTCCAAAGTTTAATAAAAATTTTTGTACTTTTTTATTATTAATTAAATTTATTCATTTACTTTACATCCTGACCACAGTTTTCCCTCCCTCCTCTCTCCCATTCCCTCCCCCTTCTCTTCCTTGACCCACCCAATCCACTCCTCCTCTGTTTTTGTTCAAAAAGGGACAGGTCTCCCATGGGTGTTAACAAAGCATGGCATATCAAGTTAAGGTAGGAATAAGATCCTTCCCTTGTATTAAGGCTGGGCAAGGCAACCCAGTATAAGGAATAGGTTCCTGGAAGCCTGTTAATGGATTAGCTATTGGTCCAGAGTCTGTGAGCTCTTATAAGCCTAGTAGTTTCTGTGGGTTCCCTTGTGATGACTTAGACTTCCTCTGGCTCATTCAATTCTTCTGCCTTCTCTTCAGCAGGGTTCCCTGAGCTTGGCCCAGTGCTTGTCTATGGATTTGGTAGCTGTTTCTATCAGTCACAGGTGAAGGCTCTCTGATGACAATTGGGGTAGTTAGCAATATGATCTCAGGAGATGGCCAGTTCAGGCTACCTATCCACCATTGCTAAGAGTCTTAGCTGGAGTCATGCTTGTAGATTAATGGGAGTTTCCTTTCCACTAGGTTTCTAACTGACCCCAAAATGCTACCCCATCAAACACCCCTTCAAGATAAAAACTTGGAGAGATCAGGGATTCAGGAACATACCTAAACATAATAAACACAATATATAGCAAACCAATGGCCAATACCAAATTAAATGGAGAGAAATTCAAAGCAATTCCACTAAAATCAGGAACAAGACAAGGTTGTCCACTCTTTCCATAACTATTCAATATAGTACTTAAAGATCTAGCTAGAGTGATAAGACAACAAAAGGAGATCAAGCGGATACAAAATGGAAAGAAAGAAGTCAAAGTATCATTACTTGCAGATAATATAATAGTATGCATAAGCAACCCCAAATTTTCTACCATTGAGCTCCTACAGCTGACAAACACCTTCAGCAATGTGTCTGGATATAAGATAAATTAAAAAAATCAGTAGCCCTTCTATACACAAACAATACATAACCTAAGAAAGAAATCAGGGAAACAATACCCTTCACAATAGTCACAAATAATACAAAATATCTTAGGGTACCTTTAATCAAACAAGTGAAAGACCTATATGACAAAAACTTCAAGTCTTTAAGGATAGAAAATATCAGAAGGTGGAAAGATCTATCATGCTCATGGATTTGTAGGATTAACATCTTACTAAAAGCAATCTACAGATTCAAGTTTAATAAAATTTAATAACATATGTTCATGGTTTTTTGACAAATATTTAGCTTCCTTGTCAGAAAATCATTTCTGAGAGAAATGATAGATAACTATTTAAACAAACATTATTATTTTAGAAATCAATAGCATTATCTCTTATTATAGATCATCAATAAAGAGTTTGAATATATGTATCATTCACTAAATGGTGAACTGTAGTGATGCTGACTGAGGTTCATGACCTTGGTTTGAGGTTAGCCTAGGTCTTAATTACTGTATCTTTAATGTACTTCTGTGTTGGACTACAAGAGTGCGTAAGACTTAAGTATCTTGTAATACTATCTAATGAAAGCTAGAAAGATCAGTTTTAAAGCCTTGGAGGAAAGTAGCCATGTTACTGAAGTTATTTGTAGAAACTGATATTTATAATATTTCTAACAGCTATGAGGTATCAATATCAGATACATGAATACATTTCATAGTTTCAAAAGAGATAGTTAATGCTCAAGGGTTTTATAAGGAGATTTTGAGGAAATAAATGAATCAGGATGGCTGATTTCATTTGTACTGATATCTGTTCAATATCTGAAGAGTGAGAGCTGCTGGCCCCAATCCAACAAGACAAGAGCAGTCATTAAAAGTTCCTTCTGTGTAATGATGCTGCATTAGATGTAGTTCTGCTCCTTGTTGGTAAAATTAAGCTTTTATGTGTTAAATGGACAATTTCCATTCACATTTTTGGATTTCCTGAAGAACTAATGAACAAGCAGTTTACAGTTCCTGATTTGAGTGGATTGAAAGATTTCCTTTAGAAATTTGGATTAAAGAACATTTTCTGGGAAGTGGTGGCACATGCCTTTATTCCCAGCACTTGGGTGGCAGAGGCAGGCAGATCTTTGTGAGTTTGAGACCAATCTGGTTTACAAAGAGAGTTAGAGATCAGCCAGGGCTGTTACACAGAGAATTCCTGTCTTGAAAAAAAAATAACATTTAGTACAATAAATTTTATTGGTTATGGAACTAGTAATGATTAAAAGTATAAAAGAACCTTCTATAATTCTGATGAGCAAGTCCAATTTAAATAGTTTCACCACTTAATTATAGGATAAACCCTAAAAAAATACAATAGATATTATTAACGTTGTAGATGAGAACCAATACAAAATACAACTGAGGAGAACATGTTAATTAAGTCTGTCCTGTGGGGTGAATTAATAACTGTCTTCCTAACAAGACAAAGAAGCTACTGTATCAGTCTCCTCATTAACATAACAGCATAGGGAAAATTTCATTTATTCACTTACCTCTTGTACATGTGCATTAAGGGATGCTTCATTCAATTTCAACAGTTTGGTGCAATTAATAATGGCAGCACACAAATAGTCTTGCAGGGGTCTTATTCTATCACATTCAAAAGCTGTAAAATGTCTGAGGCCATTTGCATCTGGGAAATGTTTCTCAAGTTTAACTTGAGTTTTAAGTGAGTTGTTGGTTTACATGCATATGATGGAGAAGGTTGGATTTATTTTACAGATATAGGCTGATCACTGGACACCAAGAAACAAGGCACATTTCCTTATCCAGTGGAGGATGTCTGGTGGTTCTGTTACTTCTTAGAAAAGAGTTTTAGAATAACAAGTACCTCAGTGATTTACAATATTGGTCAGGTTTAGGTTTAGAAAAACTATACAAACATGGAGGTTTAATAATAAAAATATTGGTTAAACAGTATTAATTGTAGAATCAATAAAGAAAACACAAACTAAGGTAATTCTGGGAATGGAAAATCTGAATAAGCAAAAGGGAACTACAGATACAAGCATCACCAATGGAATAAAAGAAATGGAACAGCGATTCTCAGGCATTGAAGATAGGATAGAAGAAGTAGATCCATCAATCAAAGAAAATGTTAAATCTAAAAAATTTCTAACATAAAATATCCAATAAATCTGAGACACTATGAAAAGGATAAAACTAAGAATAATAAGAATAGAAAAGGGAGAAGAATTCCAGGTCAAAAACCCAGAAAACATATTTTGCAAAATTATAAAAGAAAATTTTCTTAACCTAAAGAAGGAAAGGCATATAAAAGTACAAGAAGCTTATAGAACACCAAATAGATTGAATCATAAAAGAAAATCCCCTCCTTACACAATAGTCAAAACACTAAACATACAAGGATAAGGGTTTATCTATCTTGTTGAGCTTCTCAAAGAACCATCTTCTTGTTTTGTTGATTCTTTGTATTGTTTTCTTCATTTCTATTTTATTAGTTTCAGCCCTCTAATTATTTCTTGCGATCAACTCCTCTTAGGTGTGCTTATTTCTTTTTGTTCTAGAGCTTTCAGATATGAGGTTAAGTTACCAGTATGAGAGATCTCTTCAATTTTTTTTATGTAAGCACTTAGTGCTATGAACTGTCCACTTAGCACAGCCTTCATTATTTCCATATATTTTGGTATGCTGTGTATTCATTTTCATTGAATTCTAGGAAATCTTTCTTATTTCTATTTGATCATTTTTCATTCAGGAGAGAGCTGCTCAGTTTCCATGATTTTGTAAGTTTTCTATCTTTTGTTGTCATTGATATCCAGCTTCAATCCATATTGATCTGATAGGATGCAGGGAGTTGTTTCATTCTTTTTGTATCTGTGGAGGCTTGCTTTGTGTCTGAAATTGTGATCAATTTTGGAGGATATTCCATGGGTAACAGAGTCAAAGTTATATTATTTTGTGTTGGATGAAATGTCATTTGATGTATAATGCCTGTTAGTTCCAGTATGTCTGTGTTTAGTTTTTGTCTGGATGACCTGTCCAGTGATGAGAGTGGGGTATTAAAGTCTCCCACTATCAGTATGTGAAGATCAGTATGTGATTTAAACTATAGTTTCTATCCTTGGTATTGAAGCCTGTTGCTGGGATGCAGCAGAACTATGAATCCTGTTTTTGCATCCATTATATTAGTCTGTCTTTTTATTGGAGAATTGAGATCATTAATATTGAGAGACATCAATGATCAATGATCATAGATTACTGTTATTTTGTTGTTGACGATGGTGGTGGTGTGGTGTGTGATTGTATTTGTGTGTGTGTGTTTCTATCCTTTGGATTTTTCAGGTGTGAGATCATTTTCTGTGTCTTTATGGGTATAGTTAACTTCCTTATCTTGTAGAATATTATTTTAAGATGTGTTGCTTTTGTTTAAGTTACATTTGTTTAACTCTGTGAAGCTGTGTTACTTTGCCTGTCTAAAACACCAGATTGTCTAATAAGGAGCTGACTGGCCAATTGTGAGGCAGAAGAAAGGATAGACAGAGCTGGCAGGAAGAGAGAAGAAATAAGAGAAATTTTGGAGAAAAGAGGAGAAGAAAGAGCAAGAGAAAAAGGAGAGGAGGATGCTAGGGGCCAGCCATCCAAACACAGAGTAAGAGTGAAAGTAAGATATACAGAAGGAAAGGAAAAAGCTCAGAGGCAAAAAGTAGATGGGACAATTTAAAGTTAAGAAAGGCTGCCAAGATACAAGCCAAGCTAAGGCCGGGCATTCATAAGTAGTTATAAGACTCTATATGTGATTTATTTAGGGGCTGGGTGACAGGCCCCCTAAAAGAGGCACTGCTATTCAGCTGGCAGTGCTAAATTAAAAAAATGCCAATCTTCGTAAAACCTGATTCCTACATCAAGAATGGCTGAATGCAGTTCCTGGTCGCATATCTCTGATAAGGATGAGAGCTGTAGGTCGGCAGAGCCAGCCTAGAGAGCCTTGTGGAGGATTCAGGTATAGGTTAGAAGTTTAAAACTTTGCTCACAAGATCAAAAGTGTCTAAGAGATACACAATAAAAGAGGTCCAGATTGGGGGGAAAAAAACTCTAAGCAGGTTTCAGTGTGTTTAACAATGTGCATAGGCTTAAGAAAAAAAGAAAGAAAGAAAAAGGGTATGGACAGTCATAGAAATAAATAAATAGTTTAAAAATAATGAAATCTTTAAAGAAAGAGTAAAAGTAATATAAAAGAAAAAAGCCACATAAGATGGGAAATACATAGGGAGTCTGGATCCTGTATGCTATTGTGTTGATTTTGATTTTTTTTTTTTTTTGAATGCTGACAAGCAGACAATAGCTGCTCAGAGATGTGAGATTGTGAACTGGACTGCTAACTGAACCAATCTAGATACTTTAGAAATATCTTAACTTTAAAAAATAAATCAAAAAATATATTTGTCAAATGGAGATCAAAAATGCTTTGGAGTTTTGTTCCCATAGGAGATGAGAGACTATGGATTCCTTTGGGAATGATATTGATCAGGTGTGATCAAGGGAGACCTCCTGAATCTTAACAGGTGATATCTATCAACAAAGGTTATAGCTGATCTTCCCAGGACTTAGCCATTATCTCAAATTTTCTCACGTACCCTAAAGATACTTTGTCCACAAACAATAGGAAGCAGTTTGGAGAATACTATACCCACATTTCTAAGAGATGGGGTGGGTCATCTTTGGTTAATTGGTAGGTTATGAATGTTTATCATGTAGGTCAATATAGTTTATTGATACAAATTTAAAGTTATTTTTGTTACACTATATATGTTTCTTTTCTTTTTTTTGGGGGGGGAGAGTATTGTGCTTATGTAGTTCATTTAAAAATGCAATGAGCCGGGCGGTGGTGGTGGAGACAGAGCCAGGTGGATCTCTGTGAGTTAGGCGCCAGCCTGGGCTATAGAGCAAGATCCAGGACAGTCAGGGCTACACAGAAACCCTGTCTCAAAAAAAAAGTTAAAAATGCAATGAATAAATAAGAATTGAGGTTAGTAGTAAATCTATAATAATCAAACCTAAAGTCACATTAGATATGTTTTCTAGGTAAATAGGTATATTTTAGATAGATAAGTGATTTTCAAACACTTCAACGACCTACAGAATATGTCATTTAAAATGTTTTGTTAACCTAAAATTTTCCATGACAATGCGACACATCTGCTCCTGGCAGCACCAATTCACTTCAAAGATAATGGACACTGAAGAAACTCTATATATGGAATTTGCTTTCACTGTGGCAAGGTTAGCCACTGGGCAAAGAAACTGCTCTTGCCTTTGACTGCTGACAATATGCTGTGCAGACTACACATGCAGGACACACAGGAAAAAGACTATTGAACTTTGCCAAAACAAGGCAGAAAAGTCCTTCAAAATTCCTGCTTCACAGAAGAATTTGCCAGATATTCTGCAGGACACAGAGGAAAGTGACTGACAAGCTTTGTCAATATAGGTGGGGTGGTCTTTCAAATTTCCTGCTTTATTAAAATGTCTGCCAGATGCTATGGGCCTGTAGTCTGAAAATGGATGCCCCAATCTTAAAGATGAACTTTGGGTGACTGTCCAGGTAGTCATATGTCTCTGTCATTTCTAGAGTTTTTAGAAGTTGTTTGTAATGCTCTTCTTGATTACTTAAATATTATATCCTTTTGGGGCCTTTGATGGAGTTGAAGACTAGATAATTATAGTTGTAGTTGTCCTTAGATATGATAGAAATTAGGTATAAAATTTTGGATTTACTAAGATGGGATAAATTATGGAGTGTTTTCTTTAAATTTACCAGACACAAATGAATTGGAATTTAGTACATTGTGAATGCAGTCTTTACTTGATAATTGTTCTAATTATATAAAGTCTTAGTATGTTAAAGTTAAAACCTTTCAATTAGAAAAAAATGGGGGAAATTGTTTTAGAAAAAAAAACTTTCTAAACTTGTTTAGAAAAAAAGAGAAATGTTGGGGAATGTTATTTTTAAGTGAGTTAGCAAGTATCTGATAGGAAGTGGTAAGGTAGAACCACATGTAGCAAGCTTTTCTAAGTGGAAGCTGAGAGAAGGATGCTGGTTTTTTGGAAGATGCCAGCAAATGGAGAAGATTAGCTATTTTTTTATCCAGCCTCCTACTACAGGTTAATTTTATTGAATCAAACATCCCGAAGGCAAGCTGGATATAGATTCCAGTTCCTCTTCTTGAAGCTGGTGAGAAAAGGGGAAATATGGTGATATTTTATTTGTACTGAAATGTGATTTTAATTTTATGTTAATAAATAAAGTTGCCCTGGGGTCAGAGCTATTAGATCCATAGCAAGAGCATGGTGGTTAGAAGAGCTAGGTAGATTTCTGTGTGTTCAGGGATACAGCCAGTATTGGAGACATATGCCTTTAAGACCTGGAGAGCGGTACTTACAGGCAGTGACAAGGCAGTCATGTGGTTGGGTTTACAACCAATGAGAAGGCAGAACAGAAAGACTATTTAAAGACAGACAAACAGGAAGAAGCTCTCTCTTGGGGAAGTTAGGAGCACTGCAGGAGGTAAGATTTTATCTCTGAGCTCTGACCTCTCTGCTTTCTCTTTTACATTGGCTCTGTGTTTCTTATTTTAATAAGATGATTGGTTACATCTACACAAACACATCCTTAATTGTTAATAAAAAGCCATAGGAAAAAATACAACACACTCTGAAATAATATTCCCCAACATCCTTAGGTTGGAGATTTCCTTCTAGCACTGTAAGGCTGGATTTGTAGATAAATATTGTTTAAATTTGGCTTTATCATGGAATGTCTTATTTCCCCATATACTTTGATTAAAACTTTCATTGGGGGTGCTGCAGAGATGGCTCAGCAGTTAAGAGCACTGACTGCTCTTCCAGAGGACCTGGGTTCAACTCCCAGCACCCATATGATAGCTCAGAACTGTCTATAACTCCAGTTTCAGGGGACCCACAATTCTCATGGCAAAACACTAGTGCACATTTTAAAATAGTGTGTATAGTAATCTAGGCTGGAATCTGTGGTTTCTTAGATTCTGCAACATATCTCTCCAGGCCCTTCTGATTTTTAGAGTCTCCATTGAGAAGTCAGGTATAGTAGGTCTAATAGGTCTGCCTTGTATGTTACTTGGTTTTTGTTTTGTTTTGTTTTGTTTTTTGCCTTGCAGCTTTTAATATTTTTTTGTTCTGTATGTTTAATGTCTTGATTACTATGTGTCAAGGGTTTTTTTCTTTTCTGGTCCAACATATTTGGTGTGCTGCATCCTTCTTGTCCTTGTATAAGTCTCTCCTTCTTTAGGTTAGGAAATTTTTCCTCTATAATTTTGCTGAAAATATTTTCTGGGTTTTTGAGCCTGTATTCTTCTCCTCCCTCTATTCTTATTATTCTTAGGTCTTTTCATAATATCCCAGATTTCCTGGATGTTTTTTTTATCAGAAGTCTTTTAGATTTATCATTTTCTTTGACTGGTGTACCCATTTATTCTATTGTATCTTCAGTGCCCAAGATTCTTCCATCTGTTGGTGAAATTTGCCTCTGTAAGTTCCTTTTCAGATTCCCAAAATTTTTACTACCAGAATTCCTTAGTTTGAGCTTTCTTTATTGTGTCTATGTCTATTTTCAGATCTTAAACAGATTTATTAGTTTCTTTCAACCATTTGTTTATTTGTTTTTAATGGCCTTCTTTAATGGACTTTTCATTTCCTTGTTAAGGACCTCTATCACATTCATAAAAGCTGTTTTAAGGTTTCTCTTGTGTTTCACCTATCTTGGAATATTCAGAGTCTGCTCTGTAGGATAGCTTGTACTCTGGCTGAGACATATTGCCCTGGCTTTTACTGGTGTGTTCTGGGGTTGGGGTGGTTACAGGTCTAGTTGCTGATTTCTGGGTTTGTTGTTGTTGGGGTGCTGTTCTGTTATTTGGTTTCTGTTTCCTCTCTGGATTTTCAGAGAGTGTGGTGGCCATGCTTTATTTATTGTACCATCCTGCTTAGCTGATGTAATCACAAAGAATCTTGCTTGTGTGGGAGGCAGAGGAAAGGGGAGGCCAGGAGCAGATCTCTTTTGTAATGCTAGGGCCAATCCTGAGGACTGGGTCTAGGGTAACAGAGAGGCAGCCTACATAGTCTTCTGGCAGGGGTGGCCTGTGGTTGAGCAGAGGTGTCACCTGAGTTGGGGCTGGAACACAGCAATAAGGTGGGGAGGGGATGCCAGGGTGGAGGGTCTGTGGGATCCACAGGAAATGAGGACAGGGTGGAGAGAAGGCTGGTGTTCATTACAGCACCAGGGATGAGACTAGGTGATAGGGTCTGGGGGAGCAGAGAAAGAGGAGAAGGCCTATGAGCAGTCTCTCCACTCACTTCTTCTAAATAGAGATCTATTCTCTTATTTAATTTTCTGTCTAATGTATGGACCTTTATAACTTGGCAAAGCAAAATGAGATATCAGGTGAAGTGTTTTCCTACTACTAAAATCTGCCCGCATAAATAAATAGTACAACCCAAGTCCCAGAAATCTCAGCTTTCAGTCAGTCAAGCTTCCACTATAGAGAAATTAACCAATATAAATTGGAGCTGGAGTTTGTCATCTTTGTAATTGCAGAACAAGTGGCTACATCCTTCCTAATCCCAAAGATGCCCTAGATTCTCCTCTCCTACAAACCCATTCCCACCTTCAGGTCTTAGCCTCGTTCCTGCTGTAGTTGTCTGGGTTAAGTTGGAACAGGTCCTGGATGTGCTGCATCCTTCCAGATTAACAAAATTTCACTCTGATCTCCCAGGGTCATTAACAGTGTTCAGTCTCTTATATGATAAGCTGTAGGATTTAGTTTGGGGTTTTTCTTTTCCTGTGTCCTTGGATAGAAAATTGGAAAGTGTCTTCCCAAATCTGGTCTCTGTAATGTGACTAAATAAACATTACAATAACTGAGCTATCTCTTTTGAATGTGGATATTTCTTACTAAAAAGTGACTCTTGCAAAACTTCAGAGTTCAAAATAAGAAGTCAATGGATTCCTCCTTGTGTTTCTAGCTCCCATCCTTTCTTTCATTGTATATGTCCTAGAGATGAATACAGCCTGTGTTGCTAATCAAAGACTGTATTCAGAGGACAAAAAATGTGTGTTGCATAGTTTACCATACTCTAAACAACAAATACAAAATTAGTATCATCTTTATTTTTGTATTTATTTGTGAGATTTATTTAAGGTATGGCTCTTAGATGTAGCACGAATCTTAAAAGGTTCTTATTAATAAAATCAAACCTGAGGCTAGTTATTGGGGTGAATGCTGGAAGATCAGAGAAGCAGAACAAGCCACAGCCACCTCACCTTGCCAATTACTCAGCTGATCCTCTTTCCTCAGACTGGAAGCTTCTGAGTCCTCATCCAAATGGATCTCAGCTGAACTGTGCTGCTCAAAGCCTAAAAGCTTAACTAGCCAAATGCTTCTAGTTCCTGGTCTTCATGCCTTATATGCCTTTCTGCTTTCTGCCATCACTCCCTGGGATTAAAGGTTCACTTTCTGGGATTAAAGTCGAGAGTCACCATGCTTGACTGTATCCTTGAACACACAGAGATCCAGGTAGATCTCTGCCTCTGGAAAGCTAGGATTAAAGGCATGTGCTACCACTGCCTACCCTCTATGTTTAATATTGTGGCTGTTCTGTTTCTCTGACCCCAGATAAGTTCATTAGGGTGCACAATATTTTAGGGA
Source organism: Peromyscus leucopus (assembly GCF_004664715.2). Taxonomy (NCBI): domain Eukaryota; kingdom Metazoa; phylum Chordata; class Mammalia; order Rodentia; family Cricetidae; genus Peromyscus; species Peromyscus leucopus. Next base: position 38,283,029 of record NC_051073.1, on the reverse strand, counting down.
ACACAATACCACCACACATAGATACTCCCAAACAGCTAGTTTGTTCAAGCCTTGGAGTCAGATAATTGTGTTTTGGGGAGGTGGTAGAAACTTTAGGAGGTGGGGCAAGAAGAACAAAATATTTTACTGAAGTAAGTCTTCGAAGTGGTTCTAGGTATTATAAACATTTCTCCTTTTATTTCTTGGAAAGATGAAACCATCCTTTTTTTTTCCAACCACTTATTTCTGCCATGATATTCTTTCTTACCCCAAGCCTATGAGTAACCATGCCAAGTAGCCACCAAACAAAATATCTCTTGATATTTTTTATTAGCTATTTGAGGCTTTCATACATTGTACTTAAACATCTTTATCCCTTGCTCCTATCTCCCTCCAGATTCACGCTCATAACATACCATTCAAGTTGGCGTTCTCACTGTCTCAGGAAACCCACTGGGTCTCATTAGTGTTTCCAGTATACTGTTAGCTACTCATAGACCGTAAAACATGCTGTGCTTACTCTACTTACACACTCATAAAAAACTAACACTCCCTCTTTTGACAACTGTCATTTATCATTATCTCCTAAATAGGAATGGGAAGTCATGCCCACCCACCTCCCTCCACTCTGGGATTTTGTCTGGCCTGAACTTGCACAGACCTTGTGCATGGTGTCCCAACATGTATGAATTAATATGTATAGTTGTTGTTTTGTGTCCAGAAGACACTGTTTACTTGTAGTCATCTACTGCCTCTGGACTTTTACAGCCTTTCATCCCCATCTTCTACAATGGAATCCATCCTTGGTAGGAAGGGGTATAATATTGCTGTCCCATTTACAACTGATCACTGCAAAGTTTCTAATCCTCTGTACTTTGGCTACTTGTGAAATTCTGTGTTCATTGCCAACTAGTGATAAAAGGAGCTTCTCTGACATAGATTGAGAGATATCTCTTAAACGCTGAACAAATAAGCTTTTCCTCTTTTAAGTTCTCAACCTCAGGAAACTTGTAACAGATAACTGAAACTGGATAATAGTACATGAAAATATGAGGCAGAAGTGATGTTTGGTCTTTTGGAAACAGACAGAAGAGCCTTAAATCTTACCAATATCTTCTGACTCTTCAGTACAGGGCAAGCTCACAACTTTTTTTTTCTTTCATTTTTCCTTATTAAGAAATTTTCTACTCAATCCACATACTATTCATAGATCCCCCTCCTTCCTCCTCCTACCCCCAGCCCTCTTTCCCAAGCCACCCCACATCCCCCAAATTGAGGTCTCCCAAGGGGAGTCAGCAGAGCCCAGCACACAGAGCCTAGGCGGGTCCAAGTCCCTTCCCACTGCACCAAGGCTGTGCAAGGTGTCACACCACAGGCACCGGGTTCCAGAAGCCTGCCCATAGACCAGGGACAGATCCCAATCCCCCTGCCTGGGTGCCCCCCAAACAGTTTGAGTCAAACAACCGTCTTCCATATCCAGAGGGCCTAGTCCAGTCCCATGAGGGCTCCACAGCCCCCAGTCCACAGTTCATGGGCTTCCACTATTGTGGCCGGTCATCTCTGCACGTCCTCCCATCATGATCTCATCATCCCTTGCCTGCATTATCTCTCCTCTCTCTCATCAATTGGATTCTTGGAGCTCAGACTGGTGCCTGGCCGTGGATCTCTGTATCTGCCTCCATCAGTCACTGGACAAAGGCTCTATGATGACAGCTAGGTTATTTGCTAGGCTGGTCACTAGAGTAGACCGGTCCAGGCATTCTCTAAAGCTCACAAATTTTACAGAGTCTGCACCTATAGAAATGTGTGGTCCGTTGTCCCCTGTTTGACACAGGACCCGACAGCATTATAATCCTGTTCTTGCCTCCCTCAACACTCTGTGCTGCAGTCACTACTCAGTGCAGTTCTCTACTTCATACATCAGGCTGCAAATTAGAGAGCATCTTCTTGAAATAAACATTTAGTGTGTGTGTGTGTGTGTGTGTGTGTGTGTGTGTGTGCCAGACACAAAGTCTAAATGGCACACTTAAGGAATAGAAAGCAGTAAATTTACCATGTGACCCAGATACACCACTCCTTGGTATAGGCCCAAAGTACTCACCATCCTACACCACAGAAATATGTCCGACTGTGCTCATTACCACTCTCTTCACAATAGCGATGAAATGTAAACCACATAAATTCCCCAAGCAGATGGCTGGATAATGAAAATGTGGTATACAATAAGAAAAATGAGAATCATGAAGTCGTAGGTAAATGGATGGAATTGGAAAATACTATATTGAGTCAAGTAAATTGGACCCAGAAAGACAAATGTCGTATGTTCTGTACCAGAGGGAAAGCTCACAACTCCTACCTCCTACAAAGATATCACAAAAATAAAAATACACTCAGAATGTATACTATTCAAGACTATCTTTTACAAAAAAGCAGGTATTGGCTTTGACTCTCTTGAGTGATCATGGAAAGAAAGAAATTAAAAGAGGATAATACATTTTCATTGTGACATATTTTCAAAATGTTTTTCTACCTGAAGCATGAACTGTCTGCAGTTGTTTATCTTTCTCCTGCTCTAAATAAATATGGCTGAGAAAATACAATACTACATATTTCCCTACTAACTGAGTTATGCTGTAAATTAGTACAGGCTTTTGTGAAACAGCAGATATATATAGGCTACCAAGTCACACATATATTAACATTTGGAAAATGCAAAAGGTAAATCCATATGAGTTACAAATTTATTAAAAGCAAAAGCTTTTACATTATTTTTAATAGGTAAAATTGAGACATGACCTTTTCAGAGTCTTCACTCACAAAAAAACCACCTGCTTGGGTTGGAGCCCATACATCAGAATAGACAAGACAGATGTGGAGGAAACAGAACCAACATGCATGAAGCCAGTCTATCCTCTGTGGGCTGTGGGTTATAGGACTCATAGACTTTTCAAGTTTAATTAAAAGGTAGGACATAACATGTCATGTATATGTGGACATATTTTCTTATGTTACATATTCAGAAGTCTATATCCAACATTTTCAGAAGGACAAAAAGGTCACACACTTGCATAATTGTCTTATACTCATCCTTACTTTAGACAAGGAAAAATTAATTTAATAGTCTGTTTGAAGGTTTCAATTACAGAAAAAAGTTATAATCAGTGGATCTGTGGATAATTAACAAAAAAAGTTGTCATCTATTAGTCAAGAATGAGGGGGTGTAACAATATTCATGTGAAAATAAATGCTAGAAGTTTTATGAAATTTATAACTTTTCTAATTATTCTCCATTAACTTTTTTAGTATTAATTCATTTGTTTTTTATTGATGGTAGGGGTACATACCATGGTGTGCAGGTCAGAGGAAAACCTTCTGGAGTCAAGTCTTTCCTTCCACCAAGTGAGTGCTGGCCTTCTAACTCAGGTTGCCAGGCTTGGCAGCAGTATTGTAGAGCTGAGCCAGCCATCAAGCTTTCCACTAAATCTGTTTTTTTGTTTTGTTTCTCAGTTAATAAATCTGTGTATTTTCAGTGGGTGTGACAGAATCTGTAGCTCATTAAGACTACTCATAAATCTCAAGAAATACTCATTTTAAATACTTCATTTTTCAAAATTTGGCATAATTACATATATACTTTTAAAGATAATATTTGTGATGAAACTTCCTCAAGAATGAAGATGGAAAAAGTATGTTTGTAATAAGAGGATTTATGTATACATTCAACAAAAAAAATCAACATGCTTTAAAATATCTGAAAACTAAAGAAAGCAAATCAATGAGTATGGATTAAAATTGGGGTATGGGAAGGGTGATGACTCAGCTGTTGAAGTATGTGCTGCTTTTCCATAAGATCAGAGTTCTAGATATTTTTTGTTGTCATAGTTTTTTATGACAGTATCTGATGAAGTTCAGGTTGAACTCACTATGTAGCCAAGGTTGGCCTTGAACTTCTGATTTTTCTGTCTCTACCACAATGGTAGTCTTCACCACTGTGTAGAAAGAGGAGGGTTTGTATGAGCGAGAATTGTTGAGACCAAGGTTGGATAGAACACAGGGACAAATCAAATAGCCAAACGAATGGAGACACATGATCTATGAACCAATGGCTGAGGAGCCCCCAACTGGATCAGGCCCTCTGGATAAATGAGACAGTTGATTGGCTTGATCTGTTTGGGAGGCATCCAGGCAGTGGGACCCGGTCCTGTCCTCAGTGCATGAGTTGGCTGTTTGAAACCTGAGGCTTATGCAGGGACGCTTGGCTCAGCCTGGGAGGAGGGGACTGGACCTGCCTGGACTGAATCTACCAGGTTGAACTCAATCCTCAGGGGAGGCTTTGCCCTGGAGGAGATGGGAATGGGGAGTGGGCTGGAGGGAAGGTGGGGGTGGGGAGGGGAGAACAAGGGAATCCGTGGCTGATATGTAAAATTAAATTTAATTACAAAATTAAAAAAAAGATCAGAGTTCTATTCCAAGACCCTCACTCAGCCATTCTCAGCAGCCAGGAACTCCAGTTTGATTCGGGAGCTCTCTCTGGCTCTTTGGGAAACCAAGACCTCTCTCTCTCTCTCTCTCTCTCTCTCTCTCTCTCTCTCTCTCTCTCTCTCTCTCTCTCTCTGTCTCTCTCTCTCTCTCTCTCTCTCTCTCTCTCTCTCTCTCTCTCTCTCTTTTATATAAACAAGGGATTCATGAATATTTTCAATACTATAATATCAAGAATCTTAGAGTGTATGTACCTGGAAAGCAAGAGTTTCTTTCTTACTTTCTTTTTCTTGTAGTTATTTCTTTTTTATTACTATTATTGAAAACAGATTCTTCTCTCATAGGGTGCATCCTGAGCACAGTTTTCCCTCCCTCCACCCCTCCCAGCTTCCCCACACCTCTCCTCTCCCCAGGATCCACACTACCTCTGTTTCATTTCAGAAAAGAGAAGGCCTCTGAGAGATGAATGACAGTCAAACATGACAAAACAAGGTACAGTAAGACATGGCAAAAGCCCTCATATCTAGTCTGGAATGGCAACAAAATAGGAGGGAAGGAGTCCCAAGAGCAGGCAAAAATCAAAGACAAGGTATCTATGGATTAAAGCAATGTGGAGTACAGATAGAAAATAACAAACAACCATGAATGACTTGTAAAATATACATTTAATATTTTAATAATAATTGCACAACTAGACAAGTGTGTGTAGTCTACCAATAGGTAAGATTTCTATCATATTCAAAACATACAATCAAATATTATGATGCACTACAGAAAAGAAGAAAAACTACTAAATACCCTGAAAATTTCAGAAGACAGTGATCATTTTATGACTTTTTTCAGAGCACTTAAAACTTCCTTGTTTCTTAAGCTATAAATAAAGGGGTTTAGTAGAGGAATCACAACTGTGTAGAACAGTGAATACATTTTGTCCTGGTGTTTGCCTGATCCCGACCCAGGACTCACATACATGAAGAGGAGAGTGCCATAGAACAAAGAGACAGACAGCAGGTGGGCACTGCAGGTGAAGAAGGCTTTCTTTCTACCCTTCTTAGACTTCATGTTCAGGACAGCAAATAGAACACGAGCATAAGAGACTACAATGGTCACAGAGGTGCTGATTTGTATGGAGGAAGCAAAAATAAAAGCCACCAACGCATTAAGAGATGGATCTGTGCAAGAGATTGTATAGATTGGCATGATTTCACAGTAGAAATGATCAATAACATTAGACCTACAGAACGTTAATCTGAATAATAATCCCACATGAACTATAGGATTTAGGAAACCAATTATATATGACATACTTATTAACACAGTGCAGAGTCTTTTGGACATCACAACTGCATAGTGCAGAGGGTTACATATGGCTACATAGCGGTCATAGGCCATCGCTACCAATAAGAAAATTTCTGTGGTTGCACTAAAACAAAAAAAATAAAATTGGGCAAAACACTCACCCATGGATATCATGTCATTCTTATTTAAAAATTTCATAAGCATCTTTGGAGTCACAGAGGACGAAGTACAGGCATCAGCAAAAGCTAAATTTCCAAGGAAAAGGTACATGGGAGTGTGAAGATGGGGATCCTTCCAGATGAGAAAGATTAAGCCAAGGTTGCCCACAATGGTGGTGACATAGATGAAGAAGAACACCAGGAAGAGGGGGACTTGCAGCTCTGGACGATCTGTTATTCCTCTGAGAACAAACTCAGTCAGCAGGGTCCTGTTTCCTTCCATCACACCTTCTCAGGCTGCTCACTGCAAAGAAAGATGAGACAAAGAAAACAAGGACAACACTCAGTGAGAATAGGATCATATTACAGTCCACATTGTATATGCCAGAGTCTCCTTAATAAATAAGGAAAGTGTATTGTTTCTGCTTGTGAAGCCTTCATCAAATAGGAAATTTTTTCCTGAGAAACTTTGATGTATACATTTTTAATCTATGTTCATTGGTGTTTTGCCTGGATATGTCTGCATAAGGGTGTCAGGTAATCTGGAACTTGAGTTACAGACATTTGTGAGCTGTCACGTAGGTGCTAGGAATAGAACCCAGGCCCTCTGGAAGAGCAGCAAGTGCTCTTAACTACTGAGCCATCTCTCCAGCCCCAGATGTATACATTTTATTTATATCATACAATTGTATGAAAAGTAACTGAAGAGTACATAAACATTGATTCACCTGGCTTTATGTACATTAACCTAATAATTTATGTATAATTTAATATACATTTAGATTATGTTTGATTTAAATACATTTATAATATGTAACTTTTATACAAATTTAGGATTATTAAAAATGAAAAATATACTTTATACTAAAGTACTTTAAAAACAAGCTGTATTTGAAATATCCCTTTGTGTGACATATTGTATACTTAGTGACATTTCCATTCCAATTTTCAATGGTTTTGAACATTTTAACTCTCTCCACGTTTCTCTCCCTCCTCTGATGTTTCCCTTCACCTTCTCAAATGGGATTGTCCTACTTTCTTTTCATATGTATCTTTCAAATGTTCTTATATAGAAGAGTGGACTGTGCTTTTGGTATTATATTTGTGTGTTTACCCTTCTAAGACATAAACAGATCAGATAAGATGGTAAATTAAAATGTTTCTGCTCCTTTTATCCCTTTCATATATGCTACCTGATTGCACATAAATAAAACAACCATGAATTTTGAATACAACTTTTCATGTTTTGTTTTCAACAAAATACAAGTAGAGAAGCATTAATTCATTTCCTCATGAGATTAAAGACACCTGAATTAAAATATTATAATTTTTAGTTTGTAACAAAGAACCTGTTAAGAATGTTAATCGATGGTGTTACAATCACTTTCATTTTGAGATAAAACACATATGCACACATTTCCACAACTTTTTTTACATATTAATGATAGAGCTAGGAAATGAAATTTAAACATGCCTGTTTGGAAAATTGTCCAGTGAATTAAGAATGCCTTTTAATATTTCAGTTGTTCATGGTTTTAAAGAAATTTTTAACAATGTCATGGTGTTTCCTAAGCCTTTAATTTCCTTGAGGAAGATTATGAAATTAAAGGTGCTGTTTAACATTACAGAACTCATCACCATAGTATGAATGTCCAGTGTCTCCAATATTTGCATTCAGTGTAAGAGATAAAAACTATGTTTATATAAAAAGGGTCAAGTAGGTAAAACATGAAGCTACCTAATTTATAATGATCATACAGAACATGCAAGGCAGAAAATTTCACCAAGCCACATGTACCCATGAGTGTAACTGGCCAGGACAATGGTGCCAGATCCTAGAATACAGCAGGGAGAGCATTCAAGTTGGGACTACTTTACTGTGTTTCTGTAATGATAATATGCACAATTCTGGGCATAAGTTGATTTGCATATTTGCATCATTGTATTGTTAATCTACAATTAGAGCTGATCACTAGAAATGTCAAGTTTTGGTGTCTAAATATCCAATGAATAAGAAAAGTCATATTGCACTAAGATGAGAACAGTCAAATGGGTTTCCTACCAGTGTACACTTTTGCATTTATTTTTAATCTTAGCAGCCTATTTTTTATAAAACTAGCTAACAGCTCAGTGACCTTATCTGTGATTTTGAGAAGTGATTTTTTTTCTCAAATCATTTGCTTTATCTTTTTTAAAGAGTGTAAAATAGAGATCTTTTTACAAGAATGGGCAAAGAATAGTCTTAAGGCAATTATATATGCAGAAGAACTGAAATATTATACAGAAAGTTGTACAGGGTACTTTTAATTTCTTTATTTCAACTAAAGAGAAAAACTGTTCTGTGGAATTACTTCACCTCCATCTTTATTGGGAATAGGAAAGAGAAAATTTGCTTAGAGTTTTGTAGGATGCTGAAACACAATAGCAGATAAGCAGGTTAATATTGGTCAAAATTATTAAATGTTCCCCCGTCATATCTCAAAAAAAAAAAACTATAAGATGAGCTTTGCTTTATATTTTCAAAACATTTAACATGAAAAAGATGCTGTAGCTGTGGGGCTCTTCCTTTCTTCATATTCCAGGATTCCCAAGAAATCCAATAACCCCGTGAAGAAGGAGACATAGATGCCCTGAGAAGCCACACAGTCCTGTGACTCCAGGAACAAGAAATTCATCTTGACTATGGAAATTTCCAAAGTAAACGTCAGAACGGGTAATTTTACTTAATCAGAATTAAAGCATAGCAGTTGACCACGTGAACTCTTACAAAGTCACATGAATGAGCACAAATCTTTGGTGTATAAACACATAGCTGTGAGTCAGCAGGGATTTAGAGAAAACGGACAAAATAACAAATATTTCATTTAGCTTTTCAGGACTGTTGTGTGTCACATTTGTTAGAAACTTTCCTTTAAAGGTGTTTCCACATTATTATTTCTATGGAGATATTCACACATTATGATGAACTTTTTCTAAGGAAGTGGATGAACTATTAAAAAGTGACAGTAGTATTGTACTCACCAGACTCCTATGAAAACAGCTGCAGACATGGATGCCACAAAGCTTAAATTTCCATGAAGATACTCAAGTTTCAGTGACCACTGTCCTTCTCATGTCAATTTTCTTTAGCAAAAGCAGATTGTAGGGGGTATTTATTTCTTATCATCATCAATTCTATCTTTAAATTCCCTCAATGCTACCAAAATTCCCTGTAGGATTAAGTCAATCTGCTTACCATTCTTTATTATTCAGCCAATTATTATTAATCAACCTCTTGTAACTGCTCTTACATAGGCTTAGTAGCTTTCTAAAACCCAAGTATTAATGATCAGTTATAAATAAATGTATTCACTCCACTGACATTCTTTAGAAATTTTAGATGTAATTGACTTACCAACTTTATTAAACTTTTATCAATAATTGTATTATAATATATAGAAAAATATTTTATAAATACAGAGTTTAGTATGGATATTAATTACATTTATGAAAATTATCATATGTTCCCATAGCATTTTTTTTTTTTTTTTTTGGTTTTTCGAGACAGGGTTTCTCTGTGTAGCTTTCTACCTTTCCTGGAACTCACTTGGTAGCCCAGGCTGGCCTGGAACTCACAGAGATCACCTGCCTCTGACTTCCGAGTGCTGAGATTAAAGGCGTGCGCCACCACCGCCCGGCTTTTACCCATAGCATTTTTTATCTGAAGCCAGCATTTACTAATTCACATGCAATCAATGTTGAAATAGAGTCTCATCATTCTCCCACTGAGAATAAATTTTCCTGAATCATATGATATTCCCAATATGAATACATTTTTCACATATAAAATTGACAAATTTAACATGAATTACTGTAATCAAATATCAGAAAAATGTTTAAAGCAATGAAAATACATAAAACGAAAAGAAAACAAATTTCTTCAGTCACACTGATTGCTGGTCCATACTGACAACATTTTCACGCATACATCTCCCTCCTTCTACCCATCCTATGTCTTTCCATTTGTGTATAAAGTATTTATATATACTCTTAAAAACAAAATGATATGAACTTACACATACGTTCTTAACAAATAAGTGACATATTTTCTAATTTCCTAACTTGAAACATCTTGGAATTATTTTTCCTCATTATTAAAGTTTTGTGAAAAGATTCCTACACATAAGGCTCAAGGAATTTTGCAGAAGAGGGAACAGACAGATTGTACATGCCAGCAGATCAGGGAGTTTGCTGTGAGGTTGCGTCTCCTAGCAATATGGAAATGTTTAAACTTTTCCACTTTTACAACTGAATTTAGGTTTCTATTCTCTGAGAAGGGCAAACAGGCAAAGGGATATTTATCAACAAACACCCTTACCTTCAGGGATAAAAGGGAGAGCATGAACAAGTCCTGAGTCAGACCCACAATGTCTCAAGGACAGTTCCTGCAGCCCCCTTACCCAAAGATAAAACCTCAGCCAATTAAAAATGTACTATTACAACTGCTGCTTGCTTAACCAATTATGTTTGAGATGACCTAACTGTTCCTAAAATTCCTCTATCTATGCTGAAAAGGAGTTTGCATGCGTCTCTTGATTTTATCACCATTGTATGGGTGCTCAACCCTTGCATATGGTGGTAAATAAATGCTTTTTTTCTTGCATACTATTTGAGTCTGGGGTCCTCCTTCAGCATTTTCTCAGAACCCTACAATATCAGAATTAACATCCATAAAGTTTCATCAACATTGCTGTCCAGCTGTGAGCTGAGAAAGAATGATAGCCATGAATACACCTAACTGGGTGGAGAAAAGCCCATGAGACTTCATTCCTATACAAAGAAGTGTAGGTAACTGAGGCAAGCTGGGAGCAGGAAAAGTAGTCTTCCCCAAAGAAGAGCATAAGTGGTTGTCCGTTGTCAAATAGTCAGCTATGAAAACATACATACCAGGCACATTATAGTGACTAAACTTACGTGTGTGTGTGTGTGTATGTGTGTGTGTGTGTGTGTGTGTGTGTGTATGTGCAATAATAATTTTAATATCTGTGTATATATACATAAATGCATGCAACAGTAATTTTTTAAAAGATGCCATGAGTTTGAATGAGAGTAGAAAGGATTATTTGAGAGGATTTGGAAGGAGGAAAGGAAAGAGAAAAATATAATTAAATTATAGTCTCAAAAAATGTTCTATAACTATCTCTAATCTTAAAGTTCATAAAATTGAAAAACACACATCCAAATATGTTTATGTTGTTAAGGATTTTGTCTTACAATTTTGTCACAGCTATGGTTATATTGTGATCATTTACATTACATACCAAAAAGCAACACATTTTGCTTTCTATGCAAGCCAAAAATAACAAATATATTATAGTTATATGCTTGCACATGACAATATACCTATATCTACATAAATATAATACAACATTTTCCTGATCCACATGTATTTGGAAAAACTGTAGCATTTTAGAAAGAGTTATAAGTTACCTTAAATTTTTACTGAAAATTGGAAAACTATGGTTGCATTTTTTATGAGTACAAAATGATTACTTCTTACATGCATGCTGTATGTATGTATGTATGTATGTATGCATGCATGTATGTATGTATGTATCATGGTTATCCATTCTCACCATTTTATGAAGATGTCCCAATATGTCTTCTTTTCCCACATATGAAACCTTCCCTTAACAACCATTCCTCAGTTTATCAACTCTCCAGGATCTGTCTATTTGTCTCACTGTTTTAGATTCTGCATTTAAGTGAAATTAAGAAGTACTGGGCCTTCTAGGCTGGATAATTTCATTTGGCATATCTTCCAGGTACATCCATGATTTTTTTTAAATATTTTTATTTTATAATTAATTTAATTTCACATATTAGCCATGTATTCCCCTGTCCTCCCTCCTCCCACCCCCAGCCCTTCCCCCAATCCACTCCCCATTCCCACCTCCTCCAAGGCAAGGTCTTTCCTGTGGAAGTCAGTCCAGCCTGGTAGACTCAGCTGAGTTAGATCCAGTCCCCTCCTCCCTATACCAAGGCTGAGCAAAGTGTTCCAGCTTAGGCCCCAGGCTCCAAAAAGCCAGCCCATGCACCAAGGACAGGTCCCAGCTCCACTGCCTGGGGGCCTCCTAAACAGTTCAAGCTTATCAACTGTCTCACTTATCCAGAGGGCCTGGTTCAGTTCCATGAGGGCTCTTCAGCCATTGGTTCACAGTTCATGCGTTTCCACTAGTTTGGCTATTTGGAATTGCTCAACATCCTTAGTCATCAGGGAAATGCAAATCAAAATGACTCTGAGATACCATCTTACACCTGTCAGAATGGCTAAGATCAAAAACATTGAAGACAGCCTATGTTGGAGAGGATGTGGAGCAAGGGAACTCTCCTCCACTGTTGGTGGGAATGCAAACTTGTACAGCCACATTTGGAAATCAATATGGCACTTTCTTAGAAAATTGGGAATCAATCTCCCTCAAGACCCAGCTATACCACTCTTGGGCATATAACCAAGGAATGCTCAATCATACCACAAGGACACATGCTCAACTATGTTCATAACATCCATTATTTTTTAATGACAGAATTTCCATCTTTTGAGTAGTGATCTATTCACCTTATTTAGCATGTCAATCCACCTATTAGTGGGCATATACAGTATTTTAATACACTGGGTATTGCCAAAGGTACAGCACTGGACATGAGCATGAAGACATCTCTTCAGAGTACTGATATTGAAGATCTAATTGATTTTGGAGCTGGTTCTATCCTATTTGTAAGATATAGAATTAGAGATTCGCCTCTAAGATGTTGACCAAATAAAATATTCATTAACTTAATTTCCTCACTTACACAATAAAGCGAGTAATGTATATCTATAATGTTTCAAGAGAGTCAAGTGAGAGAAAGAAAGGGAAGCTCTTGTCATTGATGACAGATGATAAGGACACATGTAATGGTTACTTGAATTGAATTATTAGTTGTTTTACTTAATTCATAAGTGAAGCTGCCTATCTCTTCTGCAATAAAATAGAGTTGGGGAGGGCAAAAATGAGATGTGTGCTGTCCACTGGAAATTTATTTAATTCTGGACACAAAATAACTTTTACACATTGGTCATTCCATCTTTAAGTTGACGTGGAAAACAGAAAGTTGTTTAGATAAAGTAAATGAAAGAGATAATTGCCATTTTGTTTGTTTGTTTGTTTGTTTGTTTTGTTTGTTTTTCAAGACAGGGTTCCTCTATGAAGCAGTACTAGCTGTGCTGGAACTATCTCTGTAGACAAGGGTGGCCTGGAACTCACAGAGATCCACCTGCCTCTGTCTGCCAAGTGCTGGGGTTAAAGGCATGCAATACCACCGCTGGGTGAGATCATTGCCATTTTTAATGACAATTATAACATTTCACAACTGAGTGCATCTGACTGCAACATCAAGCCACAGACATTTCCTTCCTAACTACAATACAGCTTTGAGATTTGACCAGTTTAACACTATGTCATCTTCTCTGATGTTCACAAATTACCTTTTACAAGAGTGCATTTGAGTCTTTCTTTTACAAGAGTCTCCTTTTTCATGAAGAGTACCTTAGTTACATTCTAGTTGCTGTAATGGAATACCCTAGACCATCAACCTCAGAGAGAAAGGATAGTCAGAATTTCTTTGGAACACCAGTTCCTAAGTAATCACATGGAGACTTCTTATTAAGTGTGAAAGCTTGGCCCACAAATAACCAAAAAGTACCCACCCTACCTTTTGGGAATGTGGGCATCATGTTCTTAAAATTATTTCCTACTGTCTTGGGGCAATGGAATCTTTAGAGGACTCTGAGAAAATTGGGATAATAGCAAGCTCCTGGGAAAGCTAGCTATATATTTGTTGTCCAGTCTATGTGTGATGGGAAGTGCAGGACTTAACTGAAGTCCTGGCTGAAGTAGTCTGTGAGGCTGGACCATCTTAGCTAGTCACTTAGAAGTTGTTCTAGATGCAGATTTTTGAGAAAGCTGCAACAGAGGCATTCTGAAAGGCTGGATCACCTGGGCTACTTGTCTTCATTGGTGTCTGGTCCTTTTTATGGAAATACAGAAACTTTTAAAGGTAACATGTATGTCTGTATTAATGCAAATATGAAATGTTGTGGTATTCACAAATCAGCTAAAAATGATTCTCTGTTCTATGTTTGAACAGGTAAAAGAGGTCTGTCAATTTATAAGTCAGTTTGGACTATATAACCAAACCTCTATCTATGCCATATAAAAGGATGACATGTAATAATAAATCATGAGAATTCTGTAGCCAACAAGATTTGTCATGACTCATCCAGTCTCGGGGCTGTTCCTGTGTACAGGTATCAGCCTTTATGTCACATGTCTTATATTTTTTCTTGGTTTCTTCCTTCATGTCTGCAGCCAATATTTTCAGGAGGTCTCCCTCAGTCAAATCTGATTCTTATTAATTTTGAAGAAATTCATAGCTTTTCATTTTTGGTGGAAACAAAACTATAACCTCTTCCCCAATGCAACACATTCCCTGACATCCATTCTGAAGTTAAGACAATCTTAAAATATATAGGCTGATTTAAGTTAGTAGTTTTTTGCACAATCCAGTGTCTGTCAACAACTGTCATTTTTTTTGTTCATTAGCATTTTTAAAAAATTAAATTAATAAATCATTATGTAGGGTCCAATCTCCCTGTGATATAATATTTACCATCCGTCTGTGCCTTGTTCTTTTTATATGACTTTACTCTCTCTTTAAAGACTTTATTATATGTAAACTATTTTTCTCCTATTGCTGTGTATGCCCATTTTCTTTTTCTTTCTTCCACACCTAAGCACATTTAAAAGCATACTGTACCTATTCAGAGGTTATCTCTGTCTGGACATGGCTTGTGGTCCGGCTCTATGACCACATGAGCCAAGCCTTAAAGAGCCAGGCTGTCTTCTGAATCCAACAGGAAGACTTGTCACAAGCAGCAAGCATGCAACAAGCATTTACAAGCTTGCCAGAGAGAGTGCGGTGTCTGCACAACCTGGCTCCAGGGAAATGTTTCTTTTGTCCTTCTGTGAGAACTGAGCCTCTCTCCAGCAGCACCTGCCTGCCCCAGCTCGGGGAAGTTCCTGGGACCAAGCTGTTTCTACCTAGTCTCCCTTGGAGTAGGGTGCCAGCTGTTCACAGGCCCTATCCTTGGATATATGTGCCTCCATGTTGGATGCCAAATATAACAGTCTCTCTTTGGAATGCCAGTTCCCAAATAATGACATGGAGACTTCTTACTACGGATGAAAGTTTGACTTTAGATTAGGCTTGTTCCTAGCTAGCTCTTATAACTTAAACCAACCTGTTTGTATTGATTTATATTCTGCTACAGGACTCATAATCTCTCCTCTATAAGGTATGTCCGACTTCCTCCATATCTTGCTGGTGAATCCCCCACCTCGATTATTCCCTCAAATTCCTATATCTCCCCAGAAGTCCTTTCCTGTCCTCTCCTGCCTAGCTATTAGCCATTAGTCTCTCTATTAAACCTATAAGAAGATGCCTTAGGCAGATGAAGTAAAACAGAGACACATCTTCACAGTACACAAAAAGATTATCCCACAACAAGAAATGGTTGTTCGGGGTTCATAGTTCCATGGTGATATAGTCCTTCATGACATGAAGGTTAAAGAAGCAGTAGTCTGAAGCAGCTGGCACATTGCATCCACTGTCAGGAAATAGAGCAACAACAGAGAATAGGATCAGGCTAGAAAGCTTCAAAGCCTACTGACAGTGACTAATATTTTTCCAGAAAAGTCTGCATATGCTAAAGGTTTCATGACCTTTCTGAAATACACCAGCTGAGACCAAGGATTAAAACCCAAACCCCACACTAAGCATTTACCATTCACAACAAGGTATTCCACCCCTGGTCCCCACACACTCGTGGTCTACTCATTCAGTATAAGTTTAATGCCCCCATTATCTTTTATTTTCTTCATGATATTTTTGTTAATTTGGGGGGAATGTCACATCATGAACCCAGAGTACCCTCATTTCCCATTACTATCTGGTCTGCCCTCTCCACCCTTTGGACCCCAATGACCCCCAAAAAAGAAGAAAAAGAAAAGTACAAAATTTTTTTAAAGACCAATTTGTGTTGCCCATATATTCACTGAAGCATGGTCAAGTCCTGGTGGCCAGCCCTTAAAGAAAACTGAATCCTCTCTCACCCACACCCCCAACAGAAGCCATCAGTTGTAGAGAAATACACTTCACAAGCATCCTTATCACAACTTTGAAGAGTTCTCTTTGATGGCTTTCTGTCTAGGCTGTTATTTAGGGGGTGGGGGTAGTGGTTGTCACAAAAGCATTCTCTGTCTGTCATTCTCAACTGTGAGTCTGCAGTCATCAATATCACTGTAAAAGAAGCTTCCTTGTCATTTACAATCAGCAGAAGCATGGATCTTGAACTTACACATGGTTTCTGGCAAGAACATGGACCATAAACATCCACATGTTCTTTGGTGTCAGCAAGTAACACTGAATCCAGCATGGTCTCCAATGGCTGTACAGACCACAAACACGAACACAGGCCTTTGTCACTGCACAGGCCAAGGATATCATCACAGCCTTTGGTGGTAGCTCAGCCCATGGACATCGACATGGGTTCAGGCTGCATCATAGACCATAGATTTTCACATGGTCTTAAGCAGTACCATAGGCCATGCACATCGACACAGACCCTGGCTACAGTAGTACCACAGACCCAGACATGGCCCTCAGTGGCAGCATGGACCATAGACATCAACATGGCCTCAGGTCGGGGCCCAGACCAATGACATCAAATATGGCCTTCAGTGGTAACTCAGGCCAGAGACATCCATATGGATCCTGGCTGCTGTATAACCACAGATATCCACATGAACCTCCAGCTTCAATACAGCTTGGAGCAGCGTACCACAGATACCAAAGTGGCCTCAAGGGACAACATGGACCATGGAGGTCTTTCAAGGGTGTCCAATCCAGAAAATAAACCATTCTTCATCTTGGACATCCTTTTACTGCTCAGAACCAGGGTGATCTTGCAGCTGGGAAATGTGTTGGGGTTTGAGTCAGAGTGTTAGCTCCAGGCAACTTCACACAATCCTGTTGGCCCCACTCAGCACTGACACGTCCCCTAGTCCACTACAGCCCTCTTTCACACCAGTCACTGCCATCAAGTCTCCAGTTCCTCAGTTCCTCCTTTCTTTACTGCTCACTCACAGCTCCATTCCTCTGAAATCCCCACCTCTTGGTCTCACACTCACTTGTCATAGTGGCATTGGGAGCTGCAGTGTGTCATACGGTAATTTTTTTTCTCGTTGCAAACAGCTTCGTATGCAACACATCCCTTGCAATGAGTCATTGGTCTGGTTCAAGGTTCATGGTTTATGACACTCTATGAACACTGGACCATTGCTGAGACTCATCTCAGATAACCTGCTGCTACCCAGAATCAGGGTAATCTTATGGCTAGGCAGAGAGTCTAGGGCAGGTTCCATGCGATCTCCAGGCTGTTATATACCTCCCCACCCTCTATGTTGGCCAACCTATAGCTTGCCAGGCTAAACTTTTATGCTTTTAGGCAGGAGGTGACAGAGCTCTCTGTCTCCCAGCAGGACAGACAGCTTGGTCTACAGCCACAGTAGCTTCATAATGGGGGCAGACCTGTGGGTCTAGGACTGGCACTATAGATGTTTTGGAAGATTGATTCAGAGCACAGGATGTGGGCCTAAATGGCAGCTGAGTTGGTCAGCACAAGCATAGGCCTGTCTTCTAGGACACCAGGAGGGGGCCTGTATTACAGGGCACCACCTACACAGACCGGTCTCACCCCCAGTATTTAAATCAGTCCCAGCACTGGTCAGAGTAATCCTTTCCACTCTAAAAGAGAATATGAGCATAGAGGAAACATTGGCCTAACCAAGAACAATACCTAGAAGGGACAACACCAAATCCTGCAGCTCCATGTCCAGCCCATAACTTGGAAAGGAATTACCTCAGCAGCAAAGGGCTTGGGGAACTCATCTCTGCAACTCTGCTGCCTGTGGCACACAACCACTGTGCTGTGACAATTTGATTCCATGTGTCCAGCTGTCCTCAGCAGATGCCCCATAGTTCTGACACCTGCTACTCACTGGGGTCACCATTACTCTGCCTTCATGGCTTCAGAGTGCTCCCAGAACCTCCTTGCATGGATTCTGAACCTGCCACACATTGTCTGGACAGAGACGCTTGCCATGATTTCCCCTCAATCTTGGAATTTTCATTCCATCAAAGGGATGATGCCAGCAAGTCATGCAGTCAGCATCAGATGTATTAGCTTCTTAGTTTCTGAGGGAACACTCTGCTAGGCAGTTGCTTTCCAGGATCAAGAAACTATTTCTTACTTGTGAGCTTGGGCTCTCTGGTTTCACACATATTTGTAATTTTACAAGTTGGAGTCTTTGATGGGTGGGCTTTTTCTCCCCTCCCCTTTCTTAGTGTCCTAGTGCAGAGGACCAAGTTTCACTTCAATGGAACTAATTCCTTCATCAAATACACATGCTACAACAAGATGCCCTTCTTGTTGAAAAGTTTAATCTTATTAGCACACTTTCCTTACCATAGTCACATTTTTTTTTTTTCGTTTTTGAATTTCTTTTCTTTGCCTTTTGATTTCTTAGCCCACTCCTCGCTCCAGATCCCCTCCCTCCCTCCCCCCCCCCCCCCATAGTCACATCTTTATATCTCTTTTGATTCTGCCATTTCTCCAGCTATATGACCATACATGCACAGTTCAGTAGCTAAGAAAGGGGTCTTACATCATCAATGCGCTGCATGATTACTCGATCTGTGCATGCATGGTGTAGCTCCCTAAGCCCACATGCACATGTGCAGGGAAATCCTTAAAAAGCAGATCACAGACCCCTCCCCTCTCTTCTGCTCTCTCCTCCTCCCCATTGTCTCTCCCCCTGCACGTGTCTTTCACAGGCCTGGTCACTCTCTTCTGCCCCCACCCCATTAAAGCTCTGATACTGGGTTTTGTCGTGCCTCGTGACCTTTCTCACACGGTAACAAGTGCTGCATTTAAAACCAACAACAACAACTATTACTAATCTCTTCTCTCTCTCTCTCTCTCTCTCTCTCTCTCTCTCTCTCTCTCTCTCTCTCTCTCTTTCTCTCTCTCTCTCTCTGATATACATATATATCTGAATGAGAATATTGAATAATAACCACAGCACAACCTGAATTTTTTCCTAACTTAAATTTTCTACTATAGAATGTATTAGGCCAGTACTTTTCAATTCAGTCTCCATCAAGTTTTTAGGGATGTCATAAGATTCTTTGCCACAGTACACCCTGAGAGACCTCCAGGCCATCCTTACTTCCCTCTATAACATCATGAGGCAGGCTTAAAAGTCCAGTATCTTTTCACTACCTCCTGACATTTCAAACTCCCATTAGAATGGCCTATTAAGCTCTGCTTATAGCGTGGAGGGCTTCTCTTACCCAACGTTGCAAACTATTCCATGCTCCTACTGCAAAGGACTTCCAAAGGCCTAAGAACCAAAAGGTCAGGATGATCACAGCAATAACACTGCCTAGAGCCAATCTTTTGTCCAAGCTGCTTTACGTAAAAGGTAAAGCATGGATTAAGGTTTGCATTTCCTAGAGAATGCAGTCCCTGTGGCCAATATTAAAACAATAGGCACATTGAATGCA
Organism: Peromyscus leucopus; assembly: GCF_004664715.2. Taxonomy (NCBI): domain Eukaryota; kingdom Metazoa; phylum Chordata; class Mammalia; order Rodentia; family Cricetidae; genus Peromyscus; species Peromyscus leucopus. The sequence continues at coordinate 38,263,407 of NC_051073.1, read as the reverse complement.
CACTCAGGAAGCAGAGCAAAATAAGAAGTGGAGTCGATGGGGCTATTGGGACTCAAAGCCTGCTTGTGCTGACCCAATTCCACAAGCAGGCTCCACCTCTTAAAAATTCCTTAATATTCCAATAGTGGCACCAGATGGGAATTAACTGTCCAATGTGAGAGCCTATGAGGCCATTTCACCTCCATACCACAGTTTTGATTCATTTCCTTTAACACTTTTGAGAAAATAGTATAGTCATGTTTTCAAATATTATACATTGTGGTTTCTGCAGTTGATAGTGTTCAATTTGTTTCCTTCTTTTTCATATTGTTTCAATACCCAGAGAAATTATAAAAAGTCATGACAAGAATATTCCTGAATGATGCTGTTGACTTCATGTGGCTCAAGATATGAAGCACAGTGTGTCTGTTCACCCTCCTTTTTCATGATACATTTGGAGATCTTAACTGGAAGACGTATCCAAATCTCTGGATCAGAGCCAAAGAAATATGTGAAAACAAAAATAGGCACAGGCAGCAAAAAGACCATTTGTAAGAATTTAAAATTGTCTTCTTAAGTTCCATGAAAAAAAATGTTTTTGTGAGTTTTAATATTTTAACTTCTCAGTGCATATAAAATAAATATTGATCTCTTTCAGATTACTCTTAAATCTCAAGAAATAGTCCATTTAAGTTGTTAGATGGGACCTTCCTTGTCACACGATACATAGGTATTATTTAATCTATGTGCTAGAAATAGAACTACAGATTATTTAAATGAACTTGGTTAGAGAAATGGTTAGGAGTGGAAAAATGGGTTTTAAATGAATCATTTGTGTACCTAAATTACTTTGTGATAAAAATAAACGCAGAGTTGTGATATAGATCGTAAACCAAAAGTTTATTAATTTAATAAAGAAATTAATTTAATGAAGGAACTTTAACAGAAAGTATGGATTTCAAAACAACAAATGACAGGGATTAGTTATTAAAGTCCATATTAACATTTTATAATAATGTGACTAAGACAGACTATCACAGTCTAACTTTTTATTCCTTTAATGAAAAATCTGTAAAATTTCAATTATATGCAAAACATAGGCTAAAATATGCATTGCAAAAGAGAGGAAAAGGTAATACAAAAAAATTTGAAATATTAAAAAAATAATGATCATTTTATAAATCTTTTCAGAGCACCTAAAACTTCCTTGTTTCTTAAGCTATAAATAAAGGGGTTTAGAAGAGGAATCACAACTGTGTAGAACAATGAATATATTTTATCCTGTTGTTTGCCTGATGCAGACCCAGGACTCATATACATGAAGAGGAGAGTGCCATAGAACAAAGAGACAGAAAACAGATGGGCACTGCAGGTGAAGAAGGCTTTCTTTCTGCCCTTCTTAGACTTCATGTTCAGGACAGCAAATAGAACACGAGCATAAGAGACTACAATGGTCACAGAGGTGCTGATTTGTATGGAGGAAGCAAAAATAAAAATCACCAGTGCATTAAGAGATGGATCAGTGCAAGAGATTGTATAGACTGGCAAGAAATCACAGTAGAAGTGTTCAATAACATTGGACTTACAGAAAGTTAATCTGAATAATAGTCCTACATGAACTGCAGGATTTATAAAACCAATTATATATGACATACTTATTAACACAGTACAGAGTCTTTTGGACATCACAACTGCATAGTGCAGAGGGTTACATATGGCTACATAGCGGTCATAGGCCATCGCTACCAATAGGAAAATTTCAACAGTTGCACTGAAACAAAAAAAGTAATATTGGGCAGAGCACTCACCCAGAGAAATCATGTCATTCTCATTTAAAAATTTCATAAGCATCTTTGGAGTCACAGAGGATGAAGTACAGGCATCAGCAAAGGCTAAATTTCCAAGGAAAATGTACATGGGAGTGTGAAGATGGGTATCCTTCCAGACAAGAAAGATTAAGCCAAGGTTGCCCACCATGGTGACAATATAGATGAAGAAGAACATCAGGAAGAGGGGGACTTGCAGCTCTGGACGATCTGTTATTCCTCTAAGAACAAACTCAGTCAGCAGGGTCCTGTTTCCTTCCATCACACCTCCTCAAGCTGCTTACTGCAAAGAGAGATGAAACAAAGAAAACATGGCCAAAACTCAGTGAGAATAAGATCATATTATAGTTCACATTAGTACATGCCAAAATCTTCTAATAAACAAGAACAAAGTGTTCTGTTTCTGCTTTTGTAGCTTTCCTGAAATAGGAAGCATTTTCTAAACAATTTTTGTGTATATATTCTATAACATGCCATTATCTGAAAAGTAACTGAGAAGGCTATAGACATAAATTTACCTGGAATTATGCACATTGCTCTAAATAACTATAAGTTACTTCCAATTTAATATATATTAAGATCATGTTTAAATTAAATGCATTTATAATATATAACTTTTATACAAAATTTAGAATAAAAATGGAAAATATGCTAAAATATTCTAAAAACAAGCTCAAGTAGAAAAGTCTCACTGTACGAAGTATTGCTTTACATAATGACATTTTCATTCTCATTTAGAATGGGTTTTGAACATGCTGACATTTTCCAGGCTTCTCTCCCTCTGATGTTTCTCTTGGCCTTCACAGATGGCATCATCCTACTTTTTACATATATCTTTCAAAACTTCTTATATTGGAGGAAGATGGTATTAGTTATTTTTGTATTTGGTAGTAGTTATATTAGTATGTTTATCATTCTAAGACATGAACATGTCAGCAAATAAGAAGGTAATTTAAAATATTCTGCTTCTATCCTTTTCATATATGCTACCTGATTATACATTTATTAAAAACAACCACAAATTTTCAGTATTCTTTTTCATTTGTTTTCAACAAAATACATGTAAAGAACCATTCGTTGATTTCCTTATGGGATTAAAGACATCTGATTTAAAATATTATGATGTTTGTTTATAACAATGAACCTGTAATCTGTTAATCCATATTGTTACAAGTAATTTATTTTAGATAAAACACACATGCACACATGTATACACAACTTGTTATTATATTAATGATAGATCTAGGAATTGTAATTTTTTAAAAAATATGCCTCTATGGAAAATTGCCCAATGAATTGTGAATGTTTTTAATATTTCAGTTGTCCGTGATTTTAAAGTGATTTTAACAATGTCACGGTATTTCCTGAACTTTTAATTTCCTTGACGGAGATTGTGAAACTAAAGATGCTGTTTAACATTACAAAACATATCACCATAGAATTAATGGCCATCTTTTCCAATACCAGCATTGGCATAAGTGATAAATAGTACATTTATATAAAGAATCAAGTAGGTAAAACATGAAACTATCTAATTTATAATGACCACAAATAACATTCAATGCAAAATATTTCACCAAGCCATGTGTACTCATGAGTGTAATCATTCAGGACAATGGTGCCAGATCCTAGAATACAGCAGAGAGAGCATTCAAGTTGGTACCACTTTACTATGTTTCTGTAATGATAAATATGCACAATTTTGGTCATAAGGTGTTTGTGTATTTGCATTGCTGTATTGCTAATCTAACATTGGAGTTGATCACTTAGAAATAACAGATTTCAGAGTCTAATCACCCACTGAATAGAATAGCTATGGAGTATTAAGGCAAGTCCAGCCCAGTGGGTTTCCTACTAACATGTACTTTTACTTTTTTTGAATCTTAGTAGTCATATAGAATTAGCTAACAACTCCATTCCAGAATATGTAATTTGAATAGACTAATTTTCTCAACTCATCTGCTTTATTTTTAAATGAGTAGAAAAGAAGATATTTTAAAAGGAATAGACAAGAAATAAACTTGAGGAAATGAAAATATGTAGAACTGAAATATTGTACAGAAAGTTACACAGAGGACATTTTGCCAGTTGTTACAACTAAATAGAAAAACTATTCTGTGGAATTTGTTCACCTCCATATTTACTGGAAATATGAAGGAGAAAATTGGCATGGAGTTTTATTGACCGCAGAAACACACAATAGCAGAGAAGCTGGTATGCTTATGAAATTTATTGAATGTTCTACTGTCAAATCTCAAAAAGCATAAGATGACTTTTGTTTTATATTGTCCAAGCATTTACCATGAAACAGATGCTGTAGCTGTGGGGCTCTTCCTTTCTTCATATTTCAGGATTGCCAAGGAATCCAATAACCCCGTGAGGAAGGAGGCATAGATGCCCTGAGAAGCCACACAGTCCTGTGACTCCAGGAACAAGAAATTCATCTTGACTATGGAAATTTCCAAAGTAAACGTCAGAACAGGTAATTTTACTTAATAAGAATCAAAGCATAGCAGTTGACCACATGGACTCTTACAAAGTCACATGACTGAGCACAAATCTTTGGTGTATAAACACATAGCTGTGAGTCAGCAGGGATTTAGAGAAAGTGGACAAAATAACAAAATATTTCATTTAGCTTTTCAGGACTGTTGTGTGTCACATTTGTTAGAAACTTTCCTTTAAAGGTGTTTCCACATTATTATTTCTATGGAGATATTCACACATTATGATAAACTTTTTCTAATAAAATGGCTGAACTGTTAAAGATGAAAATAAAATATTTTTTTCTCACCAAATTCCTATGAAAATAGTTGCAGGCATGGATGCCAAGAAGCTTAAATCTCCATGAAGATACTCAAGCTTCAGGAACAAGAGTGTCAGTGACAATTGTCCTTCGCATGGTTCTTTAACAAAGCAGATTTAGGAGATATTTATTTCTTATCATCATCAATCCTAAATTCTAAGTCCTCCAACACTAAAACTCCCTCAATGCTACCAAAAGCTCCCTATAGAATAAAGCCAATCTGCTGGGCATTGCTTATTATTCAGCTAATTATTACTAACAAACCGACTTTAAGTGGTCTTACATTGGCTCCTAGCTTTCTAAAACCCGAATATTAAAGGCCAGTTATAAATAAATGAATTTGCTACACTGACAATCTGTAAATATTTTAGATGCAATGGACTTACCATCTTTATCAATCTTCAATCAATAATCATATTAAAATGTTTAGGAAATTTTTTTATTAATACACATATTATGTATTAATATAAATATTACCTACCATTATGACAATTCTCAAGTATTCTCATAGCATTTTCATATTAAAACATTTACTAATTCAGATTCAATCAATGGTGGAATATTGTTTCATACCTTTCTTCCACTGAGAATAAATTTTGTTGAAACATGATATTTCCAATATGAATATATTACTCACATATAAAATCAATGAATTTAATGTGACTTACTGAAATTCAATATCAGAAATATGTTTAAAGCAATGAAAATACATAAAACATAAAGAGAACAAATTTCTTCAGTCACAATGATTACTGGTGAATACTGGTAGCATTTTCATGCATATATCTCCCTCTTTCTACCTATCCATGTCTTTCCATTTGTGTATATACTATTCATATATACTGTTACAATCAAAGGATGTGAATTTACATATACTTTCTTAAAAAATAAGTGATATCTTTTTTAATCCCTGAACTTGAAAATTCATGGGCTTATTTTTCCTCATTTAAAAGTTTTGTGAAAACATTCTCACACCTAAGGCTCAGGCAACATTTTAGGAGAAGAGACAGATACTGTGTAAGAGCCAGAGGATTGGTGAGTTTGCTGTGAGGTTGAATCATTGGAAGAAATGCCCATAAATTTTTACCTACACTGCTGGCCAATGTGAGCTGAGTAAGAATGACAGCAATGAACATGCCGAACAAGATGCAGAAAGGCCCATGAGACCTCAGCCCTATATAAAGAAATACAGTCTACTGTGCAGAGCTGAGAGCAGGCACTGGGATCTTCACCAAGAAGAGTGCACCAATTGATTGTATAGTGCCAAATGGTCAACCCTGAAAATATACATAAAATAAAAATTATATGTACCGGGTCTTTCTTTGGACTGCCAGTTCCTGAATCATGACATGGTGACTTCTAATTAATTATGAAGCTTAGCCTTAGCTAGGTTTGTTCCCAACTAGCTCTTAAAACTTAAATGAATTCATTTATATAGTCTCTCCTCTGTACCATACTCTCCATCTAGCTAGTGAATCTCCTGTGCCTTGGATTCTTTCCAAGAGTTCCTGTCTGTTCCCAGAATTCTCACATATCCTCTTCCTGCCTAGCTATTGACCCTTCAGCTCTTTATTAAACTAATGAGAAAGTGCCTTAGGCAGGTGAGGAAGGACAGAGACACATTTTCACAAAATGTACAAAAAGATTATTCCAACAATTATACAACTGAACAGTTCTGTATGCTATAACAATTGTAATATAATATGTATGTGTATAAATATATATATGTGTATTATGCAATAGTAATTTTGAAAAAAGAGATCATGAATTTGAAGAAGAGTAGAAAGGGGTATATGGGAGTGTTTGGAGGGAGCAAAGGAAAGAGAAAATATTGTAATTAAGATATAGTCTCAAAAAGGTTCTATGACTATATCTAATCTTAAAGTTCTAAAATTGAAAAACATTGCATCCAAATATATTGATATTGTTAAGGATGTTGTCTTACAGTTTTATTATTATTCTATGGGTATACTGTTATCATTTATATTATATATCCTGAAACAACACATTTTTTCTTTTTTGTGAAAGCCAAAAAAATCTTATATGTATGTACATGATAACATATTTATATCTATATAAACATAGCACAATATTTTCCTGACTCACATGTATTTGGAAAAGCTGTAACATTTTACAAAGAGTTGTAAGTCACCTTAAACTTTATTGAAAACTGGGACATTAGGGTTGCATCTATTTCTGAGTACAAACGATGTTTTGGTATATACAAGAAGTACTTCATGATGAACCATTGTCACCATGCTGTGAAGATGCCCCAAAATATCTTCTTCTTTCACTGAATCCTTCTCCCTTAACATCCGCTTCCATTGTCTGTCAGCTCTCCAGGCTCTGGTAACTACATGTTTATTCTTCTGTGTGTCTCATTTATTTCAAATCTGCATTTAAGGGAGATTAAGAAGCACTGGGCCTTCTGGGATGTGTGATTTAATTGGTATATCTTCCAGATTCATGCATAGTTTTTCAAATGATAGAATTTCAATCTTTTGAATAATATTCTTTTTGTATTTTCACCTCATTTATTTTGTCAATCCTCCCATTAGTGGGCACATAGGGCACTTTAATGCATTAGGCAATGTGAAAGTGTACATGGCAGTGCAGACATCTCAGAGCACTATTATATGTCTACCTCTTATTTTTGGAGCTGGTTCTATCCTGTTTGGAACATACAGACATGGAGATTTTGCCTCTAAGATGTTGACCAAATAAATATTCTTAATCTTAATTTCTCACTTGCAATATAAAGCTACTAATAAAGCTCAATGTCCTACATTGACCCCTCAGGGTCAAATAGGAAAATGAAAAGGAAGCTCGTCACTGTTGACAAATGATAAAGACACATGTAATGGTGACTTGAATTGTCATGGTGGTTGTTTTACTTATTCATAGATAATGTTCCCCATTTGTTTCGCAAGACTCCTCTTTTGGGGAGTCAAAAAATGAGATGTGTGCTGTTCATTGGAAATTTAATTTAATTCTATACAAAACAATTTTACGCTACCTTTAAGTTGACATAGAGTTGGAGAACAGACAATCATTTAGATGGAGTAAATGAAGGGAAAATAGCATTGGGGTACTCGATTTTAAAGATATTATTTTCTTTTTTGTATTTTTATTAAGGAATTTTTTTATTCATTATACATACCAATCACAGATTCCCCTCTCCTCCTTCCTCCCTCCTCTCCCACCTTCCTCCCATCCCACCCACCCCCATTCCCTCCTCCAACAAGGCATGGTCTCCCATAGGGAGTCATTAGAGCCTGGTACACCCATTAAAGGCAGGTCCAAGCCCCTCCCCCTGCATCAAGGCTGTGCAAAGTGTCCCACCACAGGTAGTGGGCTCCAAAAAGCCAGCTCATATACCAGGGATGGATCTTGATCCTATTGCCAGGGGCCCCTTAAGCAGATCAAGCTACACAACTGTCTCACTTTTGCAGAAGGCCTAGCCTAGTCCCATAAAGGTTCCACAGTTGTTGGGCTAAAGTTCATGAGTTCCCACTAGTTTCATTTGGTTGTATCTGTAGATTTCCCCATCATGATCTTGATGCCCCTTGCTCATAGAATCCCTCTTCTCTCTCTTCGACTGAACTCCTGGAGCTCAGCTGTGGATCTATGTATCTGTTTCCATCAGTTAGTGGATGAAGGCTCTCTGATGATGGTTAAGGTACTCACTGATCTGATTACTAGGGTAAGCCAGAAGAGATAATTTTCATTTTTAATGATAGTTGTAACATTTCACAGCTAAATGCCTCTGACTGCAACATTAAGCTACAGATATTTTCTTCCTTATTCAATACAATTTTGAGAGCTGACCAAGTTAACACTATGTCATCTCCAGTGTTTACAAATTACCATCTATAAGGTTGCATTTTGAGTCTTTTTATCATGGACAGTACCTCAGTTATGTTCCTGATGTATAACAGAATACCCTAGACCATCAGTTTCAGAGAGAAAGGACAGTTTTGGGTTCACAGTTCCATGGTGATACAGTCCTTCATGGCAGGAAGGTCAAAGCCAACGAGTTTGAAGCAGCTGGCACTTTGGACCCACAGTCAGGAAACAGAGCAGTAACAGAGAGTAGGGCCAGCCTAGAAAGGCCCAAAAGTCTATTGCCAGTGATCAATTTCTTCCAGCAAAGTCTGCACATCCTAAAAGTTCTGTGAGCTTTCCAAAAACAGCAGCTGGGAACAAAGATTCAAACATGACCCCATAGTAAAAATTTCCCATTCAAACCAAAGCATTCCAGCCCTGGTCCCCATTTGCTGATGTTCCCCACTTGATAAAAAGAGTATTTTGCATAACTTTAAAAGTCTCATTGTTTTAATCAGTCCCAGTACTGGCCAAAAGTCCAAAATCTCAATGTAGATTCTTAACTAATGATGGACACAAGGTCACTTCTTAATCATGACCCTGCCCCAATAAATAAAATTTTTAAAAATTTTCTACTTCTATCATGCAATGACACAGAGTAATCATTCTCATTCCAAAGAGAAGAAAAGGAGCGAAGATGACACATTGGACCAAAGCAAGAACAATATCCAACAGGGCTAACACCAAATCCTGCAAATCCATGTGCAGCCCATGAGACCTGGAAAGGAATCATGTCAGCTGCAAAGGGCTTGGAAGCCTTCTCTCTGCAACTCTGCTGCCTGAAGCACACACACTCACTGTGCTATGCCAATTTGATTCCATGTGTGCAGCTGTCCTCAGCAGATATCTCGTGGTACTGACACCTCCTACTCACTGGGGTATCAATCGCTTTGCCTTCATAGTTTCATACCAAGTGCTCTCAGAACCTCTTTGCATGGATTCTGAGCCTGACACACATTATCTGGACAGAGATGCTTGCCGTGATCAACCTCCTCAGTTTTGCAACTTTCACTCCATCAATGGTAGTACCACAAGGATGATGCTGGCAAGTCCTGCTACCAGCATTAGATGTATTCTGCACCCTTTGCATGACAATTGTATTAGCTTCTTAGGTGCTGAGGAAGCACTCTGCTAGGCAGTTGCTTATCCGGATCAAGAAACTATTTTCTAATTGTGAGTTAGGCTCTCTGGATTCATACATATTTGTATTTTCATAAAATTGTCTTTGATGGGTAGAGTTTTTCTCCCCTTAAGGCACCTTTCTTAGTGTCCCAGTGCAAAGGACCACGTTTTCACTTTAATGAAACTAACTCCTTTATCAAATACAGATGCTACATACACACCCTTTCTGTTTAAAAGTTCAATATTATTAGCACACTTTCCTTACCATAGTCATATTTTATATCTCTTTTTACTGATTATTACTCTCTGTCCCCCTCCCCTCTGCCCCCTCTAACTGTAGATCTTAGTGAGAACAGTGATAAATAACCACAACACAACCTGAACATTGTCCTCACTTAAAATTTCTGCTATGGAACATATTAGGCAGTACCTTTCAATTCAATCTCAATCCAGTTTGTCAAGGTATCACAAGATTCTTTGCCACAGTATACCCTGTCCTCTAGGTCATCCTTACGAAGCTGTGTAACATTATGAGACAGGCTTAAAGGTCCAATATCTTTTCACTACCTCCTGACATTTCAAACTCCCATTAGAATGGCCTATTAAGCTCTGCTTATCTTCTCTCCAAAATTTCAAACTACTCCATGCTCCTGCTGCAAAGGACTTCCAAAGACCTAAAACAACAAGGTCAGAACAATCACAGTAATAACACTGCCTAGTGCCAATCTTTTGTCTGAGTTGCTTTGTGTAAAAGGCAAAGCATAGATTAAGGTTTGCATTTCCTAGAGAATGCAGTCCCTTAATCTTAAACTTAAAACAGTGGGTACATTGTATACACACTCAGGAAGCAGAGCAAAGTACGAAGTGGATGGGGCTATAGAATTCAAGGCATGCTTGTTCTCACCCACCTCCTTCAGCAGAGACACCAAATGGGTTCTAAGTATCCAACATGAGAACCAATGGGGCCTTTTCACTTTCACTATAACAGTTTTGTTCCTTTTCCATTCAAAATTTTTGTAAATAGTATAGTCATGTTTTCAAATATTCTGCATTGTGGTATTTAAAACTGATACTGTTCAACTTGTATCCCTCTTTTTCATGTTGCTTCAACATCCAGATGGATTATAAACAGTCATGGCAAAAATATTCCTTAATGATGCTGTTGATTTCATGTGGCTTAAGACATATAGTACAGTGCATCTGTTCACCTTACTCCTAATGAGATGCTTTGGAGATTTGGCTAGAAGGTACACCCAGATGTCTGATTCAGAGCCAAAGAAATATGTGAAAACAAAAGGTAGGCACAGGCAGCAAAAAGAGCAAAATTTGAAGGAATTTAAAAATATCTTATGTTCCATGAAAAAAAAATGCTTATTTTTTTTTCATGATTTTTCAATACTTTAACCATGAGAACTTTCAGTGTATGTAAAGTAAATATTTATCACTTTCAGATTTTCTTAAATCTCAAGAAATACCCCACTTAATTGCTTGGGTGTTATTCCTTGTCACATGTTGCATAAATATTATTTACCTATGTACTGGTAACATAATTATAGATATTTAAATGATTTGAATATACATTCCTCAAGAATTGTTTTAAAGGCAAAAATAGCTTTTAAACAAATCACTTGGCAAGCCTATGGTTGCATTAAAATTTAAAAATAAACTCAAATATATTTAATATGAATCTTAAAAAACCAAAGTTTGTCAATCTAAAGATGAAATTAATGAAATAACTTTCACAGTGAGTATGACTTCCAATTCAACAAATAACAGGGATTAACTTTTAAAGACCTTTTACCTATTTTATAATCATATTACTAGGACAGCCATTAACAGTCTAAATTTTTATTTTTTATGTAACAGTTGGTAAAATTTCAATATTATGCAAAACCAGGATCAAATATTATGATGCATTGCAAAAGAGAGAAATAGGTAGTAAAACAAACTTTGAATTTATAATGGTTATCATTTTATGACTTTTTTCAGAGCACCCAAAACTTCCTTATTTCTTAAGCTGTAAATAAAAGGGTTTAGCAAAGGAATCACAACTGTGTAAAACAGTGAATATATTTTATCCTGGTTTTTACCTGCTGCAGAACCAGGACTCATATACATGAAGAGGAGAGTGCCATAGAACAAAGAGACAGAAAGCAAGTGGGCACTGCATGTGAAGAAGGCTTTCTTTCTGCCCTTCTTAGACTTCATGTTCAGGACAGCAAATAGGACACGGGCATAAGAGACTACAATGGTCACAGAGGTGCTGATTTGTATGGAAGAAGCACAAATAAAAACAATCAATGCATTAAGAGATGGATCAGTGCAAGAGATTGTATAGAGTGGCAAGATTTCACAGTAGAAGTGTTCAATTACATTGGACTTACAGAAAGTTAATCTGAATAATAACCCTACATTAAGTCCACAGTTTACGAAACCAATTATATATGACATACTTATTAACACAGTGCAGAGTCTTTTGGACATCACAACTGCATAGTGCAGAGGGTTGCATATGGCTACATAGCGGTCATAGGCCATTGCTACCAATAGGAAAATTTCAGCAGTTGCACTGATACAAAAAAAGTAATATTGGGCAAAACATTCACCCAGAGATATCATGTCATTCTTATTTAAAAATGTCATAAGTATTTTGGGGGTCACTGTGGTTGAAATACAGCCATCAGCAAAGGCTAAATTTCCAAGGAAAAGGTACATGGGAGTGTGAAGGTGGGGATCCTTCCAGATGAGAAAGATTAAACCAAGGTTGCCCACCATGGTGGTGACATAAATGAAGAAGAACACCAGGAAGAGGGGACTTGCAGCTCTAGACGATCTGTTATTCCTCTGAGAACAAACTCAGTCAGCAGGGTCCTGTTTCCTTCCATCACACCTCCTCAGGCTGCTCACTGCAAAGAGAGATGAAACATGGCCAACACTCAGTGAGAATAGGATCATATTATAGCTCACATTGTACATGCCAAAATCTCCTTAATAAATAGGAACACAGTGTACTGTTACTGCTTCTGAAGCCTCCCTGAAATAGGAAACATTTGCTGAACAATTTTGATGTATACTTTTTAAACATGCAATTATCTGAAAAGTAACTGAGAAAGCACGATCATAAACATGATTTACCTGGTATTATGCACATTACCCTAAATAATACTTTCAATCTAATACATGCTAAGATCATGTTTAACTTAAATATATTTGTAATATATAATTTTTATACAAAAATTAGAATGATGAAAATTCAAAATGCACTAAAATATTTTCAATATAAGCTCAAACTGAGAGTCTCACTGTATGAAGTACTGCTTTGCATAATGGTACTTTCACTTTGGTTTACAATAGATTTTGAACATGCTGACTTTCTCCAGTTTTCTCTCCCCTCTCTGATGGTTCCCAACACCTTCTCAAATGGCCTCGTCCTACTGTCATTTCATATATATCTTTCAGTTATTCTTATGTGAGAGGAGAGTAGACTGTGCTTTTGGTATTGACTGTATCTGTATATCTATCATTCTAAGACATAAACAGGTCAATTAATAATATGATAATGTATATTTCTGCCCTTCTATCCCTATCTATCTATGCTACCTGATTATACATTTGTAAGAACAACCACAAATTTTGAATACAAAATTTCATGGGTTTTTTCCCAAAATACATGTAAAGAAGCTTTTATTCATTTCCTCATGGGATTAAAGACAACAGAATCAAAATATTAAAATTTTTAGATTATAACAAACAACCTGTTACTCATATGTCAATCCACGATGTTAAAATCACTTTCTTTTTCAGTTAAAACCCATATACAAATGAGTGTACACATTTTTTACATATTAATGATAGATTTGATTGATAAAATTTAACAAGCCTGTGTTGAAATTTATCCCATAAATTGAGAATGTCTTTTAATACTTGAATTTTTCCATGGTTTTAAAAAGATTTTAACAATGTCACAATACTTCCTGAGCCTTTAATTTCCATGATGGAGATTGTGAAATTAAAGGTGCTGTTTAACATTATGAAACATATTACCACAGAAAGAGTTGTCAATGTCTCCAAAATCTGCATTCAGCATAAGCGATAAACACTATGGAATTAAGTAGGTAAGACATGAAACTGCCTGATTTACAGTGACCACAGAAATAACACACAAGGCATAATATTTCATCAAGCCATGTGTTCCCACAAGTGTAACCAATCAGTAGAGTGGTGCCAGATCCTGGAATACAGCAGGGAGAGCATTCAAGTTGGTACCACGTTACTATGTTTCTGTACAGATAAACATGCACAATTTGGGTCAAGAGACAGATTATGTATTCACATCGATGTATCATTGATCTAAAATTGGAACTGATCACTAGAATGTCAGGTTTCAGTGTCTAATTATCCAATGCATGGAATAGCCATGGACTATCAAGACAAGTCCAGCCCAATGAGTTTACTACCAACATGAACTTTTACTTTTTGAATCTTAGTACTAAACACAATTAGCTAGCATTTACATTCCCAAATCTGTGATTTGAAGAAACTTTTTTTCTCAAATCATCTACTTTATTTTTTAAATGAGTGGGAAAAGAGATCTTTTTAAAGGTACAGACAAGAAATCATCTTGAAACAATGAAAATATATAGAACTGAAATATTGTACAGAATATTTTTTTGCTAGTTGCACAAGGGACTTTTTGCTAGTTGTTCCAACTAAATAGAAAAATTATTCTGTGGAATTTCTTCACCTCTATATTTACTGGAAATATGATGGAAAAATGTACATAGAGATTTATTGGCTGGTGAAACACAATAGTAAGCTAGTATGCTTGTGAAATTTATTGAATGTTCCACTGTCAAATCTCAAAAAGCATAAGGTGACCTTTATTTTATATTTCCCAAGCATTTAACATGAAACAGATGCTGTGGTGGTTGTGGGCTCTTCCTTTCTTCATATTCCCAGAATTCCCAAGGAATCAAATAACCAGGAGGAAGGAGGCATAGATGCCCTAAGAAACCACACAGTCCTGTAACTCCAGGAACAGGAAATTCATCTTGACTATGGAAATTTCTAAAGTAAACGTCAGAAAAGGTAATTTTATTCAATAAGAATCAAAGCATAGCAGTTCCATGTGGACACTTACAAATTTACATGCGTGAGTAAAATTATTTGGTATATAAAGCCATAGTTGTGAGTCAGCAGGGAATTAGAGAAAGTGGACAAAATAACAAAATATTTCATTTAGCTTTTTAGGACTGCTGTATGTCACATTTGTTAGAAAATTTCCTTTAAAAATGATTACACTTTATTTCTATAGAGATATTCACACATCCTGATAAACTTCTTTTGATAAAATTGTGAACTATTAAGATGAAAATGAAATAAATTTTCTCACCAAATTACTACGAAAATAGTTGCAGGCATAGATGCCATGAAGCTTAAATCTCCATGAAGATACTTAAGCTTCAGGAACAAGAGTGTCAGTGACAGCTGTCTTTCTCATGTCCCTTTTCTTTAACAAAGTAGATTGTAGGGGGTATTTATTTCTTGTCATCTTCAATCCTATTTTTAAATTCAATACTAAAACTCCCTCAATGCTACCAAAAGCTCCCTATAGGATAATGCCAATCTGCTGGGCATTGCTTATTATTCAGTCAATTATTACTAACAAGCCTATTGTAACTGGTCTTATACAGGCTGGCTCGCTCACTTCCTAAAACCCAAATATTAAAGGTCAGTTATAAATAAGTGCATTCATTCCACTGACAATCTTTAGATATATTAGATGCAATGGACTTACCATCTTTATCAATCTTCAATCAATAATCTTATTATAATGTTTAAAAAATAATTTATTAACACATATATACCAGTATGGTATTATTCACCTTTATAACAATTCTCAAGTATTCTCATAGCATTTTCATATTAAACTAGCATTTCCTAATTCAGATTCAATCAATAGTGAAATAA
This sequence comes from Peromyscus leucopus, assembly GCF_004664715.2. Taxonomy (NCBI): domain Eukaryota; kingdom Metazoa; phylum Chordata; class Mammalia; order Rodentia; family Cricetidae; genus Peromyscus; species Peromyscus leucopus. The sequence continues at coordinate 38,247,819 of NC_051073.1, read as the reverse complement.
ATTCACACCTTCTTCCACTGAGAATAAATTTTATTGAATCATATGATATTTCCAGTATGAATGCATTTCTCACATATAAAATCAACAAATTTAATGTGGCTTACTTTAATCAAATACCAGAAAAATTTTACAGGCAATGAAAATAATGTAAAAACATACAGGTAACAAATTTTTTCAGTCACGCTGATTACAGGTGAGTACTGATAGCATTTTCATGAATACATCTCACTCCTTTTACCCATTCACACCTTTCCATTTGTGTGTACAATATTATTATATACTGGTAAAACAAAATTATATGAATATACATATACTTTCATAACAAAATAAATGAAATGTTTTCTAATCTCTTAACTTGAAAATTCATGAGCTTATCGTCCCACATTATAAAGGGTTCTTGAAAAGATTTATTCATCTAAGGCTCAGAGAACATAGCAGGAGAAAGGGGAGATATTTCTAAGAATAAGAACATCAAGGAGTTTGCTGTGAGGCTGTGTCTCCTAGCAATAACAGAAGCAATATCCATGTATTCTCCCCATCATTGGCAACTAAATGTGAGCTGAGTAAGAATGACTGCAACGAACATGCCAAGCAAGATGCAGAAAAGTCCATGAGACCTCAGCCCTACACAAAAAAGTGTAGGCTACTGAGGTGAGCTGAGAGCAGAGATGTAGTCTTCTCCAGTGAAGAGCACACCAATTGGTTGCCAAGTGCCAAAGGGTTAGCCCTTACAACACACATACAAGACAGGCACAACCCACACCAGTTGGGAGAACAGGTAAGTGACTGGCCTCCCAGCTGAACTGCCCCAACCTACAGACCTTAAGCCCCAAGGCACATTCTATTCCCCTCCTGTAGTCAGAGTTTTCCTGTCTTAACTGTTGAGTCCCAAATAACCATTCAGAGACTTAATATTAAATGCAAACACTCAGCCAATAGCTCATGCTTGTTACTAACTAGCCCTTACAACTTATCTCATTTCTATTAATCTATATGCTGCCCTAAGGCTTGTGGATTTTACCTCTAGCCTGTTTTGTATGTCCGATTCATTCTGCATCTGGCTACAGACTTCTCTGACTCAGGTCTTCTCTATCCCAGCGTCCTTAGTTGTGTTGTCCTGCCTGTACTTCCAGCCTGGATACCAGCCAATCAGTTTTTTATTGACAATGAGAGAAATAAATATTTACAGTGTACAATAATTGCATTTTCCTTTTGTCTAATTAAAAAAAATTTTAATTTTAACATAGTAAAATTATATACAACAAAAACGGTTAGCAAGTAAGAATCACAGTCTCAACAACCAATCTATTTGCACTTTGCAAACTGAGAGAAAATATTTATCTATCCTATCTTTGTGAGTCCTAAGTTTTTTGGGTTTTATTGGGGGGGGTGTTTGTTTGTTTGTTTCTTCTTTTTTTATTTTTATAATTTAATTAAATTTTACATATCAACCACAAATTCTCTTGTTCTCCCCTTCCCCACCTCCTGCCTTCCCCCTAGCCCTGTCCCATTCCTATCTCCTCCAGTGCAAAGACTCCCCTGGATATTGAGTTCAACCTGTAGATTCAGTCCAGGCAGGGCCAGTCCCCTCCTCCCCAGCTGAGCCAACTGTCCGTGTATAGGCCCCAGGTTTCAAACAGCCAATTCATGCACTGAGCACAGGACCTGGTCCCAACACCTGGATGCCTCCCAAACAGATCAAGCCAATCAACTGTCTCACCCATTCAGAGGACCTGAACCAGTTGGGGGCCCCTCAGCCATTGGTTCTTGGTTCTCTCTGTTCTTGATGCAACTTGGATATCCCGCTCCCACAGGCTCTCTTTCCCTCAATCCTCACCCTTCATTACCCACACTCATGTCCAGGCTGTTCATGTAGATCTCAGCCATTTCTCCTTCGTTGGGTGATCCCTGTATCTTTCTTGGGGTCCTGTTTTCCAGGTAGCCTCCCTGGTGATGTGAGTAGCAGTCCAGTCATCATTGTTCCACATCTAGTATCCTCCTATGAGTGAGTACATACCATATTTGTCTTTCTGAGTCTGGGATACCTCACTCAGGATGATTTTTTTCTAGATCCATCCATTTGCCTGCAAACCTCATGATGTCATTGTTTTTCTCTGCTGAGTAGTATTCCATTGTGTATTATGTAGCACATTTTATTTATCCATTCTTCAGTTGAAGGGCATCTAGGTTGTTTCCAGATTTTGGCTATCACAAACATTGCTGATATGAACATAGCTGAGCAAGTGCTCTTGTGGTATGATTGAGCATTCCTTGGGTATATGCCCAAGAGTGGTATAGCTGGATCTTGGGGGAGATTGATTCCCAATTTTCTAAGAAAGCGCCATATTGATTTCCAAAGTGGTTGTACAAGCTTGCATTCCCACCAGCAGTGGAGGAGAGTTCCCTAGCTCCACATCCTCTCCAGCATAAGGTGTCTTCTGTGTTTTTGATCTTAGCCATTCTGACAGGTATAAGGTGGTATCTCAGAGTCATTTTGATTTGCATTTCCCTGATGATTAGGGATTTTGAGCAATTCCTTAAATGTCTTTCAGCCATTTGAGCTTCCTTCGTTGAGAGTTCTCTGTTTAGTTTAATAGCCCATTTCTTAATTGGACTGTTGGACATTTTGATGTCTAATTTCTTGAGTTCCTTATATATTCTGGATATCAGTCCTCTGTCAGATGTGGGGTTGGTGAAGACCTTTTCCCATTCTCTAGGCTGTTGCTTTGCCTTGTTGAGCATATCCTTTGCTCTACAAAAGCTTCTCAGTTTCAGGAGGTCCAATTGATTGATTGTTTCTCTCAGTGTCTGTGCTACTGGTGTTATATTTAGGAAGTTATCTCCTATGCCAATGTGTTCAAGACTACTTCCTACTTTCTCTTCTAGCAGGTTCAGAGTAGCTGGATTTATGTTGAGGTCCATGATCCACTAGGACTTAAGTTTTATGCACAGTGACAGATATGGATCTATTTGCAGCCTTCTATATGTTGATATCCAGTTATGCCAGCACCATTTGTTGAAAATGCTTTCTTTTTTCCATTGTACACTTTTGGCTTCTTTGTCAAAAATTATATGTTCATAGGTGTGTGGGTTAATGTCAGGGTGTTCAATTCAATTCCATTGGTCCACATGTCAGCTTTTATGCTAATACCAAGCTTTTTTTTAATGTAGCTCTATAGTAGAGCTTGAACTCAGGGATCATGATGCTACCAGAGGTTGTTTTATTGTACAGGATTCTTTTGGCTATCCTGCGTTTTTTGTTTTTGCATATGAAGTTGAGTATTATTCTTTCCAGGTCTGTGAAGAATTGTGTTGGTATTTTAATGGGGATTGGATTGAATCTGTAGATTGCTTTTGGTAAAATTGCCATTTTACTATGTTGGTCCTGCCAATCCATGAGCATGGGAGATCTTTCCATTTTCTGACATCTTCAATTTCTTTTTTAAGGGACTTAAATTTCTTGTCTTATAGGTCCTTCACTTGCTTGGTTAGTGTTACCCCAAGGTATTTTATGTCATTTGTGGCTATTGTAAAGGGTGATGTGTCTCTGACTTCCTTCTCAGCTTCTTTGTCCATTGTATAGAGGAGGGCTACTGATTTTTTTTGAGTTGATCTTGTATCTTGCTATATTGCTGAAGGTGTTTATAAGGTTTATCAGTTCCTGGGTGGAATCTTTGAGGTCACTCAAGTATACTATCATGTCATCTGCAAATAGGGAAAGCTTGACTTCTTCCTTTCCAACTTGTATCCCGTTAATCTCCTTATGTTGTCTTATTGCTCTGGCTAGAACTTCAAGTACTATATTGAATACGTATGGGGAGAGCAGACAGCCTTGCCTCATTCCTGATTTTAGTGGAATTGCTTTGAGTTTCTCTCCATTTAATTTGATGTTGGCTGTTGGCTTGCTGTAAATTGCCTTTATTATGTTTAGATATGTTACCTATATTCCTGATCGTTCCAAGACTTTTATCATGAAGGGGTGTTGGATTTTGTCAAATGCCTTTTCTGCATCTAGTGAGATGATCATGTGGTTTTTTTCTTTGAGTTTGTTTATATGGTGTATTACATTGATGGACTTTCGTATGTTGAACCACACTTGCATCCCTGGAATGAAGCCTACTTGATCACGGTGTATAATTGTTTTGATGTGTTTTTGGAGTCTGTTTGCCAGTATTTTATTGAGTATTTTTGCATCAATGTTCATGAGGGAGATCGGTCTGTAGTTCTCTTTCTTTGTTGTATCCTTGTTTGGTTTGGGAATCAGGGTTATTGTAGCCTCATAGAAGGAGTTTGATAATGTCCATTCTGTTTCTATTATGTGGAACAATTTAGAGAGTATTGGTATTAACTCTTCTTTGAAGATCTGGTAGAATTCTGTGCTGAAACCATCTGGTCCTGAGCTTTTTTTGATTGCGAGACTTTTAATGACTGTTTCTATTTCCTTTGGGGTTATTGGACTATTTAAATAGTTTATCTGGTCTTGATTTAACTTAGGTACATGGTACCTATCCAGAAAATTGTCCATTTCTTTTAGGTTTTCCAGTTTTGTGGAGTAGAGGTTTTTGAAATATTAGCTGATAATTCTCTGGATTTCCTCAATGTCTGTTGTTATATCCCCCTTTTCATTTCTGATTTTGTTGATTTGGATTCTCTCTCTCTGTCTTTTGGTTAGTTTGGATAAAGGCTTGTCATCTTGTTGATTTTCTCAAAGAACTAACTCTTTGTTTCATTAATTTTTTATATTATTCTCTTAGTTTCTATTTTATTGATTTCACCTCTCACTCTGATAATTTCCTGGCATCTATTCTTCCTGGGAGACTTTGCTTCTTCTTGTTCTAGAGCTTTCAGGTGTGCTGTTAAGTCACTAGTGTGAGATTTCGCCAACTTCTTTATGTGGGCATTTAGTGCTATGAATTTCCCTCTTAGCACTGCTTTCATAGTGTCCCACATGTTTGGGTATGTGGTATCTTCATTTTCGCTGATCTCTAGGAAGTCTTTAATTTCTTTCTTTATTTCTTCCTTAACCCATTGGTCATTTAGTTGAGCATTATTAAGTTTCCATGAGATTGTAGGTTTTCTGTAGTTTTTGTTGTTGTTGAAATCTAACTTTAAACCATGGTGGTCTGATAGAATGCAGGAGGTTATTTCAATTGTTTTGTATCTGTTGAGATTTGCTTTGTGGCCAAATATGTGGTTGATTTTAGAGAAGGTCCATGGGGTGCTGAGCAGAAGGTATATTCTTTGTTGTTAGGATGGAATGTTCTGTAGATATCGATTAGGTCCATTTGGGTCATTACATCAGTTAAGTCCTTTATTTCTCTGTTAAGTTTCGATTTGGGAGATCTGTCCAGTGGTGAAAGTGGGGTGTTTGAGATCTCCCACAATTAATGTGTGGGGTTTTATATGTGGTTTAAGCTTTAGTAATGTTTCTTTTACATATGTGGGTGCCCTTGTATTTGGGGCATAAATGTTCAGAATTGAAACTTCACCTTGGTGGATCTTTCCTGTGATGAGTATGTAATGCCCTTCTTGATCTCTTTTGATTGATTTTAGTTTGAAATCTATTTTGCTGGATATCAGGATGGCTACACCTGCTTTTTTCTTAAGACCATTTGATTGGAAAGTCTTTTCCAGCCTTTTATTCTTAGGTAGTGTCTATCTTTCAATTTGAGATATGTTTCTTGTATGCAGCAGAAAAATGGGTCCTGCTTTTGTATCCATTCTGTAAGCCTATGTCTTTTTATAGGTGAATTAAATCCATTGATATTAAGGGATGTCAATGACCAGTGATTGTTCATTCCTGTTATTTTTTGGTGGTAGTGTGTGTGTAGCTCTCTTCTTTGGGGTTTACTGTTGTGGTGTTATCTATTGCCTGTGTTTTCAAGGGTGTATCTGACTTCCTTAGGTTGGAATTTTCCTTCTAGTGCTTTCTGTAGGGCTGGGTTTGTGGATAAGTATTGCTTAAATCTGTCTTTGTCTTGGAATGTCTTGTTCATTCCGTCTATGATGATTGAAAGTTTTGCTGGGTATATTTGTCTGGGCTGGCATCCATGGTCTCTTAGTGTCTGCATTACATCAGTCCAGGTCCTTCTGGCTTTCAAAGTCTCCATTGAGAAATCGGGTGTTATTCTGATGGGTTTGCCTTTATAGATCACTTGGCCTTTTTCCTTTGCTGCTCTTAATATTCTTTCTTTATTCTGTATGTTTAGTTGTTTAATTATTATGTGGCAATGGGACTTATTTTGGGGGTCTAGTCTGTTTGGTGTTCTATAGGCTTCTTGTATCTTCATAGGCATTTCCTTCTTTAAGTTGGAAAAGTTTTCCTCTATGATCTTGTTGAATTATATTTTCTGTGCCTTTGAAGTTGGTATTCTTCTCCTTCTTCTATCCCTATTATCATAGGTTTGAGTCTTTTCATGGTGTCCCAAATTTCTTGACATTTTGTTGCATAATATTTTTGGCGTTAGTTTTTTCTTTGACTGATGAAATCATCTCTTCTATCTGTATCCTCAACGCCAGAGATCCTCTCTTCCATCTCTTGATTCTGTTGGTTATACTTGCATCTGAATTTCCGATCGTTTACTTAGATTTTCTATTTCCAGCATTCCCTCTGTTTGTGTCATGTGTGCTGAGTCTTGAGCTCCATTGTGGAGTGAGTCAGCTCAACAGCAGCACCATGGTGAGTGAGGGGCTGCTCTCACAGATGGGAGGAGCACTGGGCCAAGATGAGTGAGGGGCCACTGTCCCCAGGTGGGAAAGAATGGCTAGCCATAGTGAGTGAGGGCTGCTGTCCGTGCAGTGAGGAGTGCCTAGTATTGGTGAGTGCAGTGCCGCTGTCCCCAGATTAGGTGGAGCTGGTTTGGTGGATCCTTCCCTGGCTAGGATGGAGCAAGCTTCCAGGCACAGAGTTCAGCATGTTCTGCTGGTTCTGCTAGTCCGGCATGATCCTATGTTGTCCGTGTAAGTCACTGGGTGGGGTTGTCAGCTTCTGAATAACTGTACTGCCTGGCTGTATCTGCACAGAGCATTGGGAGCAGATCTGTACTGAGAACTATCCTTGTTTTTACCGTCACTGTGAAATTCTAGTGCCTTTAGTACCTATATTGTCAAATGTGGAGAAATACCACCAGATTTGCCCACTTGGAGGGTGCTGTGCTTGGAAGAGGAACAGGAAGTGTCTGGAGATGGGTGGATTTTACAACACTACCAATCCCCGATTAGGGTCAGTCTGACATAGTGTGGAAGGACAAACTGAGAAGGATTTGCTCTCTAAGTCATTTGATCTCTGCTCACCCAGTAGAGTAACTTTGAATGTTCTGAAATGCAACTGAGTAGTCTAGCTAATGAGGGACTCTGGAAGGCTTAGCAGTCAGGAGCACCAGTAGGGAGGTAGCTTACAGGTTCTTTCCAGGATTCTCCTCTTTTTCTGCTGTAGGGAGTGAGTGGTAAGGAAAGTCCACAAGCCATGACATGGTGAGTGTGAGGACACTGTCCCCAGACCAGAAAGAGCAGGTTGGCTGAGCTGTCAGAGCTTCTTGGACTGGGATGGACCATGAGCCAGACTGAAGTCTGTTGCTTCTCTGGTAACCTGGGTAGTGGCCTTGTCTCTGAGCTTTGTTGAGTATGGGTTCCCTGGGGAGGGGAGGCTCTGCCATCCTGGCATGGGAGACTACAGCTTGTAATATCACCACATCATGCTATGTAATTGAGGATAGCTTTGAATACTAATCCTGCCTCTGCTGCTCAGTTCTAGGTACATAGTCCTGCAAACTTACCAGTTTGAATAATAGAATGTGCACAAAAAGGACCCTGGGCTTTGAATGAGGAACAGGATGTGCTCTAGGAGAGTAGAAGAATGTTTACTAAAATGCATACTTTCTTGACTAGGGCCCTGTCTGCTGGGCTGGAAGGGCAGAGCTGGAAGAACTATGCTTTCTGAATTGTTTGATCTCTGATCACCCAGTAGGGAAGCTGTTAATATTTTGAGGCCCAGCTGGGTAGCTCTAGCAAATAAGGGACTCTGGGAAGGCTTAACAATCAGGAGTCTAGTGGCAGGTAGCTTGCAGATTCTTTCCAGGATTCTCCTCTGCTTCTGCTGTAGTGAGTTGTAAGGAAGACCACAAGCTATGCCATGGTGGGTGTAGGGTGTTCAGAGCAGGTCTGCTGAGCTGTCATTTCTGCTGGAATTCGCATGGACCATGAAGCAGACTGTGCTTCTGGTGGACCATACGGTGCCTGTGGCAGTTGTCCTTGTCCTCTGAGCCTGCTTGTGGATGGATTTCCTTGGGACTGGGAGACTCTGCAGCCCTGGTGTGAGAGGATATGATGCTTGTAGTATCACTGTCCAGTGTGCACACATGGGCATGCTTTTGGTGTGCTGTGATAAGACAGGTTGGAAAACTGCAGGTCTGGTATCTAGAAGTTCTGACCATTGCACTTCTCTTTCATGTTTGTCTTATAAGTGATATCAATAATTTAGAATCTGGTAGAAAGATGGAGATGTGGACCATCTTTCACCAAGACATGATTAAAATGCTTCTAACTTTCTGCCACCACCAGCCACAATGGTGTTTTTCAGTGAAATTTCATTCTAGAGGATAAAAGGGGTTTCTGAGCTTCAGAGGTTTATCAGGTGTGCATGGTGTTGGGTGGGTGGCTAGAGCAGAATCAACATCTCAGGCCATAATCCATGTGACAGGAAGCATTCATAAGTACTAAGAAGTCTTTGTTTCATGATTTGGGAGCTGATTGGTGGCTCAAAAGAAGGCCTGCTATGTGCCCACTTACTCTGTCCAACTGGTTGATTCACTTTTCTAATTTATATGTCATACACAGAAATGAATATGAGCTGCTGAGTCATTTGGTATTTCTTCTAGTTACATGATTTCAGGGCAGGCCACTTTGTGTCCAAGAGCAAGCAAAAGAGTCAGACACACCCTAATATACAGTTAGGAGTTCTTCAAAAGCTCCAAGCTAAGCAACATAGCATATATGGATAGGACTGGCCACAGATCATGAGGCACCATGATTGCTCCCTCAGGCTCTGTGAGCCACTGTGATCCTGCTTAGTTGATTCTGTGGGCTTTGTTCTCCTTGTGTCCTTGACTCTTCTGGCTCCTACAATCCTCCTCTCCCATCTTGAGCAGGGTTCCCAGAACTCCAGCTAGTGTTTTATTAGGATCTTTGCATCTGCACCACTTAGCTGCTCGAAGAAGCTCCTCTGATGACAACTGGGTAGGCATCATTCTCTGATTATAGTCGAATATAGTTATGAATCATTTCATTGACTTTTTCTTTTTGGGTTGATTGTATTTTGTTCTACCCTAATTCAACTTCCAGTTCCTGTTCATCCAGGATGTTTAGGTCATGGCTCCTTCTTGTGGTCTGAGCTCAAGTTACACTAGTTATTGGTTGGCAATATAAAAGCTTTGAGCTGCCATTGCACCAGCATATCCTGCAGACAGGACCAGTGGGGGTTGAATATTTTGTGGCTGGGTTGGTTTCCCAGTCCCACTACTGGAAGACTTGTGTGGTTCCAGAAAATGGCCAGTTCAGGTTCTGTATTCTCACTTACTTGGAAACCTCACTTTGGTCACACTCAGAGCTTCCAGAAAGTCTCCACTGCAGTAGTTTTCCACATTGCTCCCTAAAATCTCCTGTATTCCAATCAGCTTTCTCTATATTCTCTCCACTGTTCTCTTCCTCACCTGATCATTCCTGGTCCTGCCCCCATTGACCCAAAAATCAATTCTATTGGCCCTTTTTAGGGTGATCTGTGCATCCCTCCCTACAGCTGTCCTCATTATTTAGCACCTCTGCATTTTTGGATTGTACTGTGATTATTGTTTACTTGAAAGCTAATATCCACTTATAAGTGAGTAAATAATCATGGTTGTCTATGTGGTTCTCAGTTGCCACATTCAGGATAATAATGAACTCAGCAAACTAGACATAAAGAAACAAATAATCCAAAATGTGGTATAAATCTAAACACAGAATTTTCAACAGAGAAATATAAAATGGCTGAGAAACACTTAAAGAAATGGTCAACATCTTTAGTCATCAAGGATGTGAAAATAAAAACTATTTTGATATTTGTCTTATACCTGTCAAAATGACTAAGATCAATAACACAAGAAACATATCATGCTGGCATGGAAGTGGAGTAAGGGGAACACTCTCCATTGCTTGTGGGAGTGCAACCTTGTACAGCTTTGAAATCAATATGGTGGTTCTCAGAAAATTGGGAAGTGATCTATATCAAGACCAGCTATATCACTGGGCATATTCCAAGAGATGCTACTGCCATCCAGCCAACCAGAACACTTGTTCATCTATGTTCACATAGCTTTACTCATAATAGACAAAAACTGTGAGAGATTTTTCCTGGTTTGGGTTTTCATAATTTCATAAATTCCTTGAGATGTTGTTTGTTATTTATCCTGTTGTGGATATAATTATTAGTCAGGGATACATTTGAACTCATGATCCTTATGTATCAGCTCATGAGTACAAGTCCTAGGGTAGATGATGTACCCCTAATGTGTGCTGTTTTGTTAATATGTTTCACATTGTTAGTCTTAAAATGCCTAATAGAAGAAAATATAAAAAACATTAATATCCATGTGTGTATCCAAAGCATCATTTTAATCTTTCTGGTAGAGATGTAATAATGTAGGATAATCAGCAATAAATTGTATGTTTGCTTGGGAGGGGTTTCATGTGCAAAGATGATGTGTGGAGTCAGAAAGAGGAGACGGACATGATCTGAGGGTAAATCAGGATGGCTACCAGCAGTGTTTAAATGAGAAAAGGGCACCTTTTATACTGTATAGTGGTGAGAAAAGGGCTTGTGAGGTTGTGTGTGGCTTGAAATCATGGGTTGAGGAAGCTGCCTTGAAAATAGGCATCAACCATATGTTAATGAAAGGACCACAAGTTCTCTGCACAGATAAGTAGAATGAGGGCTTTAGCAGCTAGGAACTTTCCTCAAGCCCCTGAGGGAATGGAGATCTTTATCTAACTACTGACTTTGGTAAAAGGACTTCTGGGGAGCAGATACTATACCACAAATTTTTAGTGTTGCTATATGGACCTGTTCCCTCATAGTACCCCCAAAGGGAAGGTCTTGATATCTCACTATTTTGCTGTTATAACCATAACCATTTATAATTTCTCTATAGTTATTTAACTGAACTCTTGAACCTTAATTGCCTCAGACTCTGGATCTGAAAAGTAGACATTTCATCCTGGGATCATGTGTGTCTAGTAAATCTCTAACTTTCCTGTTCTTGGTGTAATTAGAAGGACACAATGGAATTTCTGGTTCTGCAGTGGCAGGGATTTTGTCCAAAGGATTATTTTGTTTAGAGAGTCTACCATTTTATACATTTTCATTGTTTACCAACTGCACACAATTTCCAAAGGGAAAGGCGTTAATAGTGAGGATCATTAAAATAAAAGTAAAATATGCTGGAAAAGCATGATTGGTCTGACATATTAAAATGCTGGAAATTTGTCAAGCATAAATGGTCACCATGTGGTCCACACCAATATTTCACAACATAGCTTGACATGCTATGGATATGTACATATTATTTGAAGTTTCATACTTCTTCATGACCCCATTAATTTCCTATTTGGCCCTTCATCTTGAAGTACTGCTTTCAGGAGATTATGCAGAGATGCCAGATAATGTAATGGCAATGAGATTTATTAAAAACAAACAACAAAAAACATTTCTGGTGTGTGTGTGTGTGTGTGTGTGTGTGTGTGTGTAATGTGATTATAGGTTTTTAGACCATGACAGATATGAGAAGACCAGAAGACAACTTTGTGGGACTACTTTTGGTCTTCTCCATATGGTAATCAAGGTCAGGTCCCAGCTTTGCACAGACATTTCTCACTTAGTTGTCTTCACCTTCAAATAAAATTATCTGAAATATTACATCAGTAAAATATTGTCTTCTTTTTCAGATTATAAAACACATTGTCATCTAATGATAGAGGAAAACAGGACAATTTTAATAATGGATCCTATTTGCAAATGGGAAGAATATACTGCTATCTCTTTTTTATTTCTTTTTACTTTTCTTTGGGTTGTATTTGTTTATTTAGAGGTTAAAACTCTTGTTCCTAACACTTTTATCAGAACCACAACCTAATGTCATAGAATTGGTTTTGGTTGGTAAAGTTGGTTGCTGCTAACCTAATGACTGAGTTCAATCTCTGGAAGACTCAAAATACTCCCATAAAATTTTCACTTATTTCTATACTCAGGCTGTGGCATGTGTACACTGTCACACTGGAACATAAATAAATAATTTTAAACCCAAATAAGTGTTCATTTAGGTCACTTGCAGCCAAATGATCCTGGTTTTCACCTCTAGAACTCACATAGGAGATAGATAATAGACACCTTTAAGTTGTCCTCTCATTGCCAAAACACATGATGGCCAGTTATATCCACACAAACATAGTTCAAACACTTTATTTATTTATTTATTTTTGGTTTTTTTGAGACAGGCTTTCTCTGTAGCTTTGGAGCCTGTCTGGACTTGCTGTATAGACAGGCTGCCTCAAACTCACAGAGATCTGCTGCTCTGCCTCCAGAGTGCTGGATTAAAGGCATGTGCTCCATCATCCGGCTATTCAAACATTTTTTTTTTTTTTGGTTTTTCGAGACAGAGTTTCTCTGTGTAGCTTTGCGCCTTTCCTGGAACTCACTTGGTAGCCAGGCTGGCCTTGAACTCACAGAGATCCGCCTGGCTCTGCCTCCCGAGTGCTGGGATTAAAGGCGTGCGCCAACACCGCCCGGCTCAAACATTTTTAAATGTATGAAATTAACAGAGTTAATAACCTAGTTATTGAGAAAATATGGACTGATTTGCCAGTTTACATTTTTATTACAGAATTTCAGGGGATACCACTGTTCATTAGAACATTGATGGTTTCTTTTAAAATCTTATTTTATCCTTTAATTCTCTGATTTAAAGATGATCATTTAAAAACACATCTCAGCTGGGCTTAGAGGTACATGCCTGTGATTTCAGGACTTTCAAGACAGTGGGATTCCAATCTCTCTGAGTTTGAAGTCTGAGAATAGCTTGGTTCAAATACTGAGTTCCAGGACAGCCATGGTTATGTGGAGTAATCCTGTCTCAAAAAACTCCAAAAAGAAATGGTGTATCTTAAGTTATAGATCTTTTCCTATATAATCTGACTGGACACTGACTGGTTTTAACAAATCAGATTTGTTATCTTTTGTTATCTGTACTCTCATCAAGAGAATTATGTTAATTATGCAAATAAGAAGCAAAGTAGAGAGTCCATTCACTGACAGTTAGAAAAGTCATTGAAATCTTTGACAAGCTCTTTTATGACCTTCAAGTGATAGGAGACAGAAGGAGTAAACTTGTAGCATCACCTACATTTTAATGTCATATTTGGGAGCTGGAGAGTACGTTGAATAATCCTGCTCCTCTTGCGTACTCAAGTTTGGTTCCTTGCACCCACATCACATTGCTCAGAACTTTCTGTATTTCTAGGTCCAGGAGATCTGATGCATTCTTTGGCCTGCTAGGGTACCAGATATACATATGGTAAAAAGACAGATATATATGTGATTCCATATTTTAAAAAAGATTTCTTTTGTATATGTTATTTTCAAAGGGAATGAAGTTCAATTTAGATATATACATTTTGCCAGTGTAAATATCAAGAGGTTGCCAGGTACCAATAGAGTTCATAAGAGAGGATCTTATCCCCAGTGCCTGTAGTTAGAGATTGTTGTTGAAGAACAAAAGGACCCATTTCAAGCAAGCCCCTCACCCAGCTTGAAATAGGCCTGAGTTTTGAAATTCTCAGAGCTGCTGACATAGGTCCTACAAACTCAAAAGTACAAAGTCAGGATGTTTGAAGGGCTATTTGGTAGAAACTGATTAATTATAGAGAGCCCCAATGCTGGTGATAGTCTATAAAGTTAGACGAACAACCGGTCAAAACTGCAAAGTAAGATAACATAGAAATTCTGGAAAGCCCTAAATGTGAGCCAATCAGAATTGT